>NW_015113909.1:0-51473 GCF_001443285.1 Poecilia latipinna | reverse complement strand
AAACATTTTAAAGATTATAAGGAAAAAGTCATAATATTACGAGAATAAAGTCAAAATAACACAAGAATAAAGTTGTAATAACATAATAAAGTCATCTTACGAGAATAAATTTGAGACTAAAGTCAATGTAATACTAACATAATGTGATATTACCAGAATAAAGTCGTAATGTTGTGACTTTATTCTCATAATTTTATTCATTCTTTTATTTTTCTTGCCGTTACTGTAATACTCCATAGTTTGAACATTTCTTTCGACATTTAGGTATTAAATTTCATTCACAATGTTCTTAAAAAGGTCTTGAAAAGTCTTAAATTTGAAACCGTCAAAAACCTGGTTTTGAGCTCAGTCTGCTTGTCCTTCACCACAATGGTGACAAAAAGACCCGCAACTTGAAAAACTAGAATTCTGGCAACTTTTATTCGGAAGCAAGTTCTGCTCCGGTTCTGACCAGTTTTAAAATAAAAATTGTTAGTGCAAAACAACAGGCAAAGTCACCTGTCATTTAGGTAAAAACAAAACAATTTTGCTTTACTGTTTAGAGCAATCTGCCACTGGATATTCATACTTACAGTTTGTACTTGCCAGTGGAATAGAGATTTATCTGCTGTGAAAAATTAGATTTTCTGCCCCCAAATCTGTGGATGTTTGCTCTTTGAAGAGAGGAAGTAGGAAGGTTTGCAGGGGATGTTGATTGGAGGTCACAGTAGCAGTTTTTCCCCCCCTTCATGTAGGGAACATTTGATAATTACACCCACTGGAAAGTCCTCTGTCTATGTAAGGGCTGTAAGCTCTGGCTGATGATGATTGTATGTCATTGTGTAATATTTACCTCTATGCCGTGACTGCTGTGCATGGAAAACATATGCCAGCAGGTACCATTTTGCACACTGGGACAGGTATATCACAATGACTATTAGACATTAAGGATTAAAATACAATTTTAAATGTGGCTAGGAAGCAGTACATTACCGGAAAAAAAACTTTGAAACTTCTAGAGCAATTAAAAATTGTGAAAGTCAACAAAATAGTAAATTTGTATGGATAAAGGTAAAAAAAATTATAATGCTAAAGCTGGAATGTTTTTCAACATTGTGCTGTTGACGACTCTGCACCGGGACATGCTGCTCTGGTACAGGAAAAGAGCCCAGAGGCCCCACTTTGGAAAATATCCAGATGCATTTCGCTCTCTGAGGATTTCTGGTATTTTGTTGCAAATGTCTGACTTTAAAACCTCAGAGAAACTCCTGAGTTTTGTTTTTTTCATTGAAAATTTGTGACCTCACAATGGCAGAAAATGGCTTAGTTTTAACATCGTACATTGTTGGCTTTCTTTTTTTTTTTTTTCCACATCCAAGAAAGTTCTTTTTTGTTTTGTTTTTAGAAAGTATGTTAAATTAATCTAGAAATATTGAGGCTTTTTTGGTAGAAATGTATTTCTTTGTGACCACATTTGAATGTTTTTTTATGAATCTACAATGGCGACAATTATCCGCTGTACTTGCTAAGCACTTAGAGTTCAGCATGTAATATTTTATCTGTAGCTCTACACACTGTTAACAACCTGGAGCTCATGTGCAAATAACCGAATGGGTTAATGGGATTCACACACTGTGCTCTACAACATTACTGGTGTGTAAATGTGGGCGTATCAGAAATCCATTAGTAGTAATGTGGATTTCTGAAGGGTTTTAGAGCAGAACCTGTCGTTTCTGGCAGGCGACTAATTGTGACAGTTTTTGTTCTGCTAAAAAGAAAAGACAGTGAAGTCTGGCTGGTTTTATTCATTCTCATACCATCTGCTTGATGGAACAGCTGTGTTTTTATTATATATTCAGTACTAAAACTGTAATGATCAAGAGAAATCTCAAGTTAATAATAGTGATTGCTGTATTGTCATTCTACAGGATGCAGTGCAACTGTGTTAAACAAAAACAGAAAAAGTGAAAAATTGCAAAAAATCTTTAAAAAATGTATTTTTATGGACCTTAACTGCTTTTATCATTCAAATTGAGAAAATATTATTTTAGCTTACAGATGAAGATTAGCTTGTAGCATTTAAAAGGTTCCTTTACTTTTTTCCCCAGGTGAGCCGGACGTATTGCTCTGGAACGTACCGAGCCGGACCCATGAGGCAGATCAGCCTGGTCGGCGCCGTGGACGAAGAAGTCGGAGATTATTTCCCAGAGTTCTTGGACATGCTGGAGGAGTCGCCGTTTCTCAAGGTGGAAGAGAGATTTTTTTTTCTGCTCTTGCAATAGCTTCTGTAAGAGTTTGTGTTTGTAGCACAGCAGCTTTATCACTTAAACACACGAGTGTATTAGTATTTTAGAGAAAGGCAAGCAAAAACAAAAAAAAGTGTGGAATCTGTTGTTTGTAGTGTCAAAATAACATCTTATTTTAAGACAAAGAGAAGGAAAAGCTTTTTAGCTAAATTATTTATATTCATCTCATCTTGATTATTGCTTTAACTTGCACATATTAAGAATATATTCATGCTTTGGAAACATTTAAGAAAATACGGATATCCAAAGTGTCAATGGCAGCTGGAAGATATGCAGAAACAGAGATGATGCAGGCTGAAAGTGCTTGAATTGTAAATAAAAAATAAAAAAGCAACAAAGGCTTGACTATATGCGTTTCATTCTAGAAAAATATGAACGTGAAAGGGAAAAAAATGTCTGCAACAACCCAAACTGCCAGAAGAGGGAGACATTCTATATTTTAAACGTCATAAAACAGCCTCGTGAACTGCAGTTAGATTAGAAAATGTTCATCATTGTGTGGTCGGTATAAACTAGGAATCATACGCTAACTCACAGAAAATCCCCTATATAACAACAAATGTTTCTCAAGATGTACTTTTGATGCTGTAAAATACAATGCTAAATTCATTGTATTTTGGGCTCAGGTCAGTTAAGAAACAAATTTCATTAGATCTTGAATATTGTTTCAGTATTCTGGCATATATTGTCTTGCAGATGCAGGAATTACCTTGAATCATGTCCATTTAAATGTATTGTCTGTACCTGTGACTGGTTTTGTAGATGACCCTGCCTTGGGGAACCCTCTCCAGTCTGAAGCTGGACTGTCGCTCTCAGAGTGACGACGGACCCATCATGTGGGTCCGACCGGGAGAGCAAATGGTTCCAACTGCTGATATGCCCAAGTCTCCATTTAAGCGTCGCAGGTAGGAGCTTGTGCAAGAAAGTTGGACGTCTACCTCTAACTAAAAAGAAAACCAGCTGCTCATCTGCTGCTTTTCTATTCATTTATTTGATTATTTTAGATCTATGAATGAAATAAAAAACCTGCACTACCTACCGAGGGCCAGTGAACCCAGAGAGGTTCTGTTCGAAGACCGGACTAAGGCCCATGCTGATCATGTAGGGCAGAGTTTCGACTGGCAGAGCACAGCTGCTGTGGGGGTCCTGAAGGCTGTGCACTTTGGAGAAGGGTGCGTTTCGTTGAGCATAATCAGATTTGCCTCACCGTTGTTAACTACACTGCAAAAACACTTAATCTTAACTCATATCTTTGTCCAGTTTTTTGTACAAATATGTTAGTACACTTGTAATGAAGCAAAACTAACTTACAAGTAACTTTTCAGCAAGATATAGGAGCTTGTTTTCAGTAAATACTTTCTTAATGTTGGTTTTCAAAAAAGCACTAGTTCCACTGGTAGATTTCTTTACCTATAACATATGAAAATGTTTTGTTATAAGTGAAATAATCTGCCTGTGTAGATATATTTTTTTAAAGAATACAAGTTCATTCTAAACTTTTCTTCCTGAAAAGTAACTTGTAAATTATTTTTGTCTTATTTCAAGTGTACTAAGATATTTTCACTTCAAACTAGCCAAAAATACTTGGCAAGATTCGCTGTTATTGCAGTGTAGTTGTTGAGAAGGTTATTTACTTGTTTATTTTTAATGGGATCTCTTAAAGGGATAACCGCCCTCGGATTACCAAGGATGTGGTGTGTTTTGATGCTGGGGACTTTAACGAGGTTGTCCAGAGGCTGCAGCTGGATCTTTATGAGCCCCCAGTTTCTCAGGTAAATTCAGATTCCAGTTAAAAATAATGTTTTCTTTTTTTTTTTCTGCATATGTTTAATAACGTATGTGTGTGTCTTGGTGAAGTGTGTCCAGTGGGTGGATGACGCCAAGCTGAATCAGCTGAGGAGGGAAGGCATCCGCTACATCCGCGCGCAGCTCTGCGACGACGACATTTACTTCATCCCCAGGAACGTCATCCACCAGTTCAAGACGGTGTCAGCCGTCTGCAGCCTGGCCTGGCACATCCGCCTCAAACAGTACCACTCGGCCGAAGACACGGATGCCACGGAGGAGCAGCAGCAGCCCAAAGATCTCAGCCCCACATCAGGCCGAGTCTCCTTCTCCTCCCCTGCCAGACCGGACTCCACTCTCACCCCGTGCTCACGGCGCCAGCCGGACAGCATCCACGGCGGGGTGGCCAAAACCGAGGAGCCCGAGTTCCAGAGGCCGGCCACGCCGTCGAAGGAGCCTCAGCCAGCCCCCCCTCAGCCCACCAAATCCACTCACCTCCCCCACCTTTACCCCGCCTCGGTCCACTCTGGCTGCACGCCCTCAAAGGAGCCCTCGCTGCCAAAGGCTAATGGCCACAGCACGGAGATCCCCAAATGATCCCAGTCAGCCCTTCTTCCTTCCAGCTATAGCAGGAAGTATTTAAAATTTTAGACTAAATTTGACATCTGAGTCAATCAGGAAGCTTTTAAATTATTCTTCTTTTTTATCTCACAATAATGGTGTGTTTTTGTCTTCTTTTTTTTAACCTACTGTAATGTTATTGTTTAATGGGACAGAATAATATATATATATTTAGTTATCGGATGTAAAGAATCTTATTATTTTTAAACTGATATTGTAAATCGTCACACGTGCTGTGTGAAAGAAACTTTTTTTGTTTTTTATTTCACGGTGAAGTTATTTCTCGGAATCCAATTCACCCATTAACCTGGATGTGTTCTTGATCAATAACAGACTTTCTTCAGCTGCATGAACCTGCCATGTTATCATGAAACATGAAGATCACCTTAAGCCCGGGATTATGTATTTTTATTCGATTGATTTGGAGACATGGGCAGCTGTGTGCGGTGAGCTCAGCGCAGATGGGGCAGGGTGTTAATTTGGCTTGGTTGGGGTCACTTTATGTCAAAGTGAGATTGAAAATCCCCCAGAAACTGGATGTCCACTCTTCAGAGAATCCAGTAATGTTTAAAGCGCTCTCCTTCCTCCATGTACAAAACTTCAGTGGTGTGACTGTTGTAACTAATTATCAGGGTGGCAGCATATCTGGGAACTGGCAGCCTGATGGCAACAGTAGTAGCATATCCATGGTGTGAGATACAAATTCACATCATGGCCCTCGCTGGTGTGCTTGGTCACTGAACCAAGAATTTGTAGCAGGACTGACCACAAGCCAGCCTAACCCTGGCCACACTGACCAGGAATTACACAAATTAGCTTCTTACAACACCATCTACACCACAACAGATATGTGCTTGGCATTCTGACGCCACTCTGGCTCCAACAAAAAAGAAGGATCTCACCGGAGGCAACTTTTACCATGTTCTTCACACTAAGACATAAAAACACATGATGATTAGTCTCTATCCATGCAAAGATTAGTATGAGCAAAGCTGCAAAGAAGTGTCCACACCTCCAAATTGCACATGTTGACTTGTTGCTGAGCGCCTGTGGGAAGATTAAGGTTTTCTGTTGTCTGCAATTCAGTATGATTGGGAAAATTGTTTTGAGAGAAGAGGAAGCGCGAACAATGTCTCATTAGGTTCATTAATTAATTTCTTTGTTGCGACTAGAAAAGGAGGAAGTGTTTACCCAGGTATGATCCTCCACAGCAGCGCTGTACATGGTAGAGGATGTGCAGGATTCTCAAGTTTAAAATGAAGTTCCACATTTTCTGATTTGATACTTGTGGGTGAGTATCCAGTCTGCAGTAGGGTGACGCTTGCCTTTAAACTGAAATTACTTTTTCTGAGATCCCGAAGGCCGTCTGAAGCCGCTTTGAAGTGGACTAATTCCCCCCTTTAAAAGCGTCATGCAATTATGTTAGTAAACTTAAAGCACTTAAATCTTTTTTTGCCAGCTATGAGTTT
Source organism: Poecilia latipinna (assembly GCF_001443285.1). Taxonomy (NCBI): domain Eukaryota; kingdom Metazoa; phylum Chordata; class Actinopteri; order Cyprinodontiformes; family Poeciliidae; genus Poecilia; species Poecilia latipinna. Next base: position 45,313 of record NW_015113909.1, on the reverse strand, counting down.
GTACTTATAGTCATAATTCAAACTTTGTTTTATTTGTGAACTTGTTTGATTGTTTGTACCTTTTTTTAATATTTATTTTCTGCAGATTCTGCTTTCTGATCCGGTATCTCGAGCATCTTTTAATCACAACGGAACTGCAAAAGTTGCACTTAGCAATAATAGTCAGTCGTTTTTCATGTTTAGAATGAAAATGGAGCGTAATATGTTGTTGTGATAGCTGAGATTATGTGACTGTTGTGATGGTTATATTGTTTTTTTTTTTTCATCAAAATCCTTCGTAAGGTGACGACTTTAGGTAGTTTTAGAAAGAATGTATAGGATGAAGGCTGGAAATGATGTTCCAAAGCGTCCAGACGTTGGATGGAGATTGAGGCCTTCAGTTTCTTGTTTTCAGATTTTTTTCAGAATGAGGTTTAGAAGGAAGGAAGTGACGTTGTGCTACCTGGTGCCTTTTGCATGATTAGCCGAACTTGAGACTGAAGGCTTCTATTTTTTTGATGACTGAAATGGGAAATAAGTACCTGGTAGCAAATACTTTACACATAATAGTTTGGCTTTCATAAATCACAGAATGGATTTTTTGCTATGTTATTATGGCTTCCATATAGTCTTGACTTCTTGTAGCTCTTCTTTCTTGAAGATTTTTAGATTTAGTTTTTTTTTTCCCCTTACTTGTTGGCATCATAAATCACAGACAGAAAGATACAGGAAGCATACATTGTTTACCGTTGTAAAATAATCCAGTTACGCGTAAATAGGAAAAACGCAATTGGAATGCAAAGACATATATTTTAATAAATAAATGTGCAGTTGCAGCATATCCATATGCACGACATTCAATATTTATCAGGATATCCCTTTCATCATATCGCTTTTAAATAATATGGCAAAGAAGCACTGAACGATGCAAAGTCCGCTCTGTTTGAAAGACAAAGTGTCGCGCTCGTGAGGATTCGTTATACCCGTTTTCTTGTTTCACGCTGAAAGCATACATGCAATCACCATCATCACACACATGCACATTTAAATTTAGACCTAACACACAACGCAACAGCTTTGCCTTGAGCACAAAATAAAACAAGTCTTACAGAAACTCCCTCCAAGCGGTCTCTCATATCTGAATATCGATGTTGCTTTTTGTTTTATAGAAGGCACTGTTCAGCAGTTAAACATTTGCTTTACTTTATAAATTGCACAAAGACTGGGCCCTTCCTGCGTGTTTCCTGACGGGAGGTGCAGCTGCACAGAAACCCGTTTTGGCTTTTCTCTGTTCTTCTTCTGCTGTGTCGGATGTTTTCTTGACAAATTTGTAATAAACCTGCTTCTGTCCCAAAGTCACTGAGTAGTGCACTGTATCATTTTGAGGCCAAGTCTCTTCAGATCCAGGTCTCCGGATAGCTCCGAGGGCCTTTTGGCTTTCCAAAACGGTTCCCAAATCCTGTGGAACAGAAAGGATGATTTCACAGATTAGATTTGTGATGGTTTTGTTTTATCATGTTTGAAAAGTATTTTTAACTCATTAGCTGTTTTTTGTGGTTTGCCTCTTCACAAATCCAAACTCTAAGGTATTTTTTAATACAAATTCAAAGAGTACTTCATTGAGCCAAAAGAGTTTGAAGTAGTAAATACAGCAGTGAAAGTGGAGGAAATTTCATGTGGTCGACAAACAAAGATGAAGTATTGCATAATTGTGAAGTGGAAGTAAAACTATCCATGGGGGCCCAACTACTGACTTCACATATGTGCATCAATTTTAATTCTTGCCCCAAGTTGTTTTTGGTCTGGACTTTGACTGGGCTACTTTAAACAATGAATGTGCTGTGTTCATGCATTTATTTAACCTTTAATCGGTAAACTATTTAGAACAAGTTGTTATTTACAGTGACAGCCTGACAGGGATGGCAATTAAATAGTGTGGACTAAAAACATTAGCTTAAAAAAAAAAGCAAATGAGGTGGATTAGCAGTGCTTGCCATCAAATGATGGTTTCATCCAGGGCATGCTATTTTTGGAACAAGTCATGACGATCATGAGATTGTCATACAGCAACAGTCTTCAGTCAGAAGCTTCATTGCGAGACCAACTGCTACTGGAGATGCTTCCAGCCCACAACATCATCATCCACGGCGACTCTTTGAAGACTCTTGGATGTCTTTAAACTTCCTGTATCTAAAATTAAGATCTTTAAATGTCTTACTCTTTAAATTAAATTAACTTTACCTTAAATACATTAATCACACATCTTACATTTTGTTGTGGATGAACTATTTAATCATGTATATTTTTTTTCTTCACAGGATTTTCTGTCATCTGCAGATATCATCATTGCGTTCGGTGGCTTGAGACGGTTGCGGCTACCGGTAACTAGCTGCTAAAATACCCTAGCTAGCTAGCTAGCAAGGTTTAAGATTTTTTATGTCCATCATGGATAAGTGCAGATTTATTGCTGGATGGTGTTCATCTGGCTCACTTCTTTTGCCAAACCATACAATTTTCTTTTGTACATTTTTAATTACTTAGGTCTTAAATTCCATTCATAATGGAATCTTAAATCTGAGTTGTTCAAACCTGCAGAAACCCTGAAAAAAATTCCTGAGTAGAATTGAATGGCCACAGCATGATTCTGCCACCACCATGTTTCAGCATGGAGAAGGTGTGTTCAGGTTGTTTGCTTATCCTCTCAAATAGCTTTTCACTTGGAGACCAAATAGTCTCATCTGTCCAGAGCACCTTCCTCCAGTGACCTGAATATAATTTGCACAGATGAACTCTACTTATTGCCAGAGGCAGTGTCTGCATTGGATTTTATTTAGTGGTGTCAGAGTTAAAAAGGATTACTACAAATACATAGAACACTTTTTGTGGGATATTTTAAAAAGCATCTAAACCATCTATCGTTTTCCTTAACATGAGTATAAACTGGCATATTGACTTACCAAATTTAAACACAGTAAATGAGCTACTATGTGAGGTGGCTGTAGCTCCAGCCTGAGTGGGAGGCGGTGGAGGGGCTGTTTTAGCTAGAATTAAAGTTTTCACAGTTATTTTATGAGAGAAATTATTAGTTTTATCAACGACGTGAAGTACAGAGTAACGTTACTTACGTTTTGATTTATGCCTAAAAAGTTTCAGGCTCTAAATAAAGAAAAGAAAATTATTGATCTATGCTTTATTTTATCCATAGCTTATAACGTTGCTCTTCTTGTCTTACCTTTGTTCTCAACATGCTCTTTTCACTGCTTTTGTCTGCTTTGCTTCCTGATCTGTCACTGTCTGGGGTGGGCCTGTGGTTTATATTCTGTTGTTCCACTTGCGCTGATGAACATAGAAACGGAAAGGAGATGAAGCATATTTTTGCCCAGATGTTGACATTTCACCTGGCACGATGCTCCCCCCTCATGTCTGTGCAAAAATATCTTATCCAAACTCTTAAAAGGAATCTCAGCTTCCTTCGATGTGCAGCGTCTTGTGGCTGATCTGCTTTTCTTGATATGTCTGAGGATCTTCTGTCATTTTGATGAGTGCTTGTACGGTTATTAATAGACTGTGTGAGACAGGCTACTGTGTAGTGTGCTTCAAACTGACTCACCACTTCCTCCTTCAGCTGAGACCACAGGAAGAGGAGTGAGCTGCGGAAATGCACTGAGGGGCTCTGCAGTATGAACACAATAATTAATAAAAACATCCCCTGTTGAAACACATGTATTTCCACTAATAATAATAATAATAATCAGCATGCAGAATGTTTAACCAGTCAAGCTTTAAACCCCTTCATACCTCCTTGTGATAGTGACATTTAATTTTACTCTCTGTGAGCCTCCATGTTTGTACTAACAAAAAGATTAAGTTTCTTTTTTGTGCATGTAATATGACTAACTGCATTAAATTGTGGTATAAACATACAAAAAACTATAAGTATATATCTATCTATATATAAGATAGACATTCTTGGTAAGAAGTGACATGTTCTCGGGAATCCCTGCAGGCCTGGGATCCTGTGCAGCAGCGTAAATCGTTGATGCTCTGCATCCGAGTCACAGATCTGAGCCAACAACAAGCAGGTGGCTATCTGTGTTTAACTTTTAACTGCTTAAAGGCTCAGTAAGACGAAGGCAGGTAACTCACCTGAACGTGAGCTTTTAGCACGAACACTCTGAGGAAAGATATTAGACATGTTAAAACTTAGAGGAGAAAAATAAGAAATTTGGCTTTAGAGCCCAGTGAAAATTAACCCAGAGTAATTCTGTTGAACTTTATGACATATTGGAGTTCATGTTACCTTGCTCCGGTTCATGACAGCATCCAGGAACTTCTTGGGCTGGGAGCTGCCATCCCACTCTGATGACATTCCCACCCTGGGAAGCGACTGTGCTGACCCCATGGAAAGAGGGCGTTGCATATTTCTGTCATGAGCTGAAAGATCAGACAGAGTGGCAGTTCTTAGACAAACACCTCTTTCATGAGTCGCTGTATAAGAAGGGAATGAAATGCTCACAAGTTTCTGCAGGGAAGGGGAAGGATTCTGGGACTCTTTTAGCAACAGGTGATGCCAGACTGTCCTCAGCTACAAACCCAAGTATGAAAGAATGTTTAATTCTCCTTTTCTAACCATTTTTGATTCATTCTGAAAGTCAAATAACATTCTATAGAATGTTTTGCACAATGTTTAAACTTTATTTTTACAAATTGGAGTGTAGACCTAGATTTTTTTTCCCCCCCTTCTAATCAGTTCTGAAAGAAGAAAAATATTTAAATTTCTTAATCTTTTATGCCGGACAAGCTTACTGCGAGGAAGAGGTGGTGGAGTCATAGGGACCGGAGGTGGACTGGAAGTGTGGAAATTTGTTTGGTCAAGTTGCATTACTGAAGTTGGAGCTATCATGAAAAAAAAAACCCACAAAGCCGATTTATACTATTGCTCTTCTAGAAACATAAAAGCTTGCAAATGTTAAACTGAAAAGAGAAAAAATTAAATGATCATAACAGTACTTTGCTGTGGCTATTTTATCAATCAGAACATCTTACCTGAGAGAGTCATTTTTGCTCTGAGACTCTGCAAGAAAAAAAAAAAAAACAAGCTTGCTTTCAGAAAATCTATAGAAACATTTTCAAAACTTGCGGAAAAAACGGCTGGTCAAAGTTCATAGCTTGACTGTTAAATAAAAAATCCAGTAAATGAGAGGTACTAAGTCTCTCAAAGTCAGACATAAAGTAAGCAGATCCTCTTCAGTATTTAAAATACAGACTGTTTCTTAGGGTGTTTTCACACTTGATAGACCAGTAGACTTAATTCGATGGCGGACCAAAGTTTGCTACATTTTCATCTGGTTCGGTTCCCTTTCAGTTACTGTGTCAAACAAACCAAACCCTTTGAAAAACACCTTCCCCTTAAGAATCACTGAAGGAAACAACATAAAAACCGAAGAAGGAGAAGACATGAGTGCAACATTATTCTTCGTGAAATGTAAACATGAAAGGAGCATCATCAGATTTTAGCAGTTGTATCATTTCTCTGTTGTCTCTGGTAAAAGATCACGAACCATTTCTTCCACTAGCGCTAGATTCACAAGTTAGTTTTGGTTGTATTTACCCAGTGCTATACTCTGCTTCATGCATAATTGCTGACCATTGTTAAAAGCACTGCCATCCTCTGTTTAGTAAAAAAGATTTTGAGGGACACAGTTAATCTGTTCTACATCCTACCTTCCATTAAATTCCAAGGATAATGTGCATCTTCCAATGAGAAGAATGTTTCCTCACCTTACTTCTCACAAATGTTTTTTCCTGTTGAATTGCATCTTCTGGAGTCAAAGTTCCCGACCATTCTGAAGACAGTCCTATTACTCCCAGGTTCATTCCCAGTGGCACCCTTGCCTGAGATGTGACAGGAACTGAAAAGCAAAATTTGTTCATTTAAAAAGAAATTTTCAATCAAAATAATCTAAAATGTGGCTATCAGAGGGACACAGTTGCAGTGTTACCTGGATCACAGGCTAACTCAAATGATTCTGGGGTTCTCTCTGGAAGCGGTGGGGCAGGTGATGGGGGGCTTCCTAAGAATTTAGAAAGAGGAAGTTAAATATTGAAATAAAAATCAGTGTTTGAAGTATCCAAAGAATTACTACACATTTAAGGAAAATGGCGGCAGACATCTTATGCTCTTAAAGAAAACTTTTCATGGATGTGTTCTTACCTGCCTGCTCCCCTATTGGTTCAGCCGCAGCATTTGGTGGAAAGATAACCGACAACCTTTCACATGGATCTGGCAGCTCTGTCAGACGACATTTTGTTCAACAAATACAATATAGCAAGATTTTATGCACAATCAGAGACGATCAGATTTTTAAATGTATAATGACACCAGATATTTTTCTTTTCACATCTAGACTGAGGAAACCAACCTTCCTCCTCAGCCAGGAAGTAGGATTCAGGGGTTCGTTCGGGTAACGGTGGAGGCGCCTCATCATCGGCTGGAGCTTTGAAACAAAACACACGACTGCAATTCAGCAACTCTTATCTGTTTTTTTATAAGACTAATTAATGCAAACATGTTTCTGCTTACCTGAGGTTGGAGAACTGGGCTCCATGTTCTGGTCATTCAAGAGAAAAGAAGGTGTGCTGAAGAGCGGGCTGCATGTCCATTTGGAGTCTTCTGGTCCTTCGTCCACTGGAGCCTCCTCGGATGAAGGGGAGCTCAAAGGAGTGTCGAAATAGGGGTCTTCCACCATCAGACACACAGCCTCAGGCACAGCAGGTGAAGATGAAGAATTCAGTAGAGAGGTGTCGTCTTTGTCTGGTATGCTCTCACTCGTAAGCGCAGCAGGGATGGTATGTAACGGTTTAGGAGAGTTGGTCGCTCCCTCATGTAAGTCCTGCGTAGCATTCAGAGCCTCTGGTATGCCGTGGAATGGGTGGTGTTGTTGCTGGATCCACTGTAAGTCTTCGTATTTATAGGCAGTATTATTTTCTGAAACCTGAACCAAAGGAGAACTGTATTGTTGGAAATAACCCCCCTCTTCTTCAAGCAGGAGTTGATGCTGTGGGTTTAAGTCGAGCTCCTCACTCTCGTCAGAGAGATCATTTTCATTTGTGGCAGCAACGGCTGATTGAAGCATCGTCACCTGTTCAGATGAAAACAGACATAAAAGAGGATTTCATCAGATGACCAGGTACGTACCACTTCTCCATCTTAAGCAAAAGGTCAAAAGGGTTATATACAGGCCACATGAGGTTGTATATCGATGTGATCCATCTCTATGTGCTGAAGTGACCTTCCCAAAGCCTGGACCCCAGGTGCAAGGCAACCAACAAACACAACCAAGATACAGCAGTTGTGTCATGAGGAATTGGCCAAAATTTCAACAAACTCCTGAGAAAAGCTTGTGGAATGATAACTGGAACTTAAGTCATACAGTTTAAAATTTAATTCAGCCAAGTACTAAGAGAATTTGTGAGAACCTCTAAATTTAAATCTGCAATCATCAGTAAGTTGTTTCTCCACCATTAGCACCTTTAGCAGCACGTATACGTGATTATTTGACAGCGCTAAGCCACTCCTCCTGGCTCTCATTGGCTGTTTCTGACTGGGAGCGGTGCATTTCTGCAGGTGGCAGTAGAAGCTGGGGGCACGTGGAGGAGCTTGATTATTTTTTACAGATTATCTGTCCGATACTGTCCTGTCATAACGTGGTGACAGTTTAAATAAAATAAGTTGGGGTTTTTTTCCCATTTTTTTTTTTATTTTTAGAAAAGTTACATACTACAGTTTCACTGAATGTTATGGTATTGACATTGCTAAAAGTTGAGCTATAACAATACAGATTGGTAAAATTATTTTATTTTTTTTGAAAACTGAACTTAAGATGTTTTAAAACTGGTCAAAGTACTATGTTACCTATTATTATTATTATTAGTAGTAGTAGTAGTATCATTATTGTTACCTGTTATTAAAAGATGACATGTTTAATTTAGTTGTATGACTCTAACATCCCACGTCTGGAACAAAGCGTTATTACTTTCAGCAGCTAATGATTACATAAAAGTCACAAAATCATTTTATCTGGTGCAACAGATGAAATGCAGTCTGAACCAACCTTCCTCGTTGCATTGTTAGGCAGATGATGTCAATCAAAATAAAACATTTTAACTTACAGATTCAAGAGATAAACCCTGAATTTACCATATGCTCATTTTTAATCTTGCCACTGGAAGTGAGCAATGCAGAGATCAGAATAACTTTAAGAAAATGATTTTTGCTCATAGCAGATTACCACACCACCATCACAACTTCTGATTTTCCACTCGTCATGTGACTACAATCTAAATTTATGATACATTGAAACCACAAAAAAGCCTGCCGCAGCTGTTTGTGTACTTTGGTTTGTACCTTGTGCTTTTCATATTTTTGCGTTCGGAGCACTGACAGTTGCATGCAAAAAATTATAGATTTTTCAGATTTTAATAATAGGTCTCAGATCTCAGCTTATTGATTGTGATAGTGCATGTAGTGCAACAATTAGCTGCACTTTCAAGTGCATTGTAATAGCTTAGTGTAACATTAAACAGCAGATGTTCAGTTTGAAAATGAAACTAGGATTAATTACACATAGATATGCTTTTTAACATCTAGTTCAGTTAAATGTTATGAATTCATTATAAATATGTCATAATTACTGTTCTAAAAAAATAGCACAAGACTATTACTATGCATATCCATCAACAGGTGTGGTTTCTTATCCGCTTAACAGAGAGTTAACAATGTCTTGTATATTTGGCAGAGCGGATAAGTACCAAGTCTTATTAGATTAAATAAAAGATTCTCCGTACTACTTGTCAGCAGGTTGAAGCATGCAATGCTTCACAGAAGAAATGTGAAAGTTGTAAGTCATGTCCTGTATATGTTTTTTATAAGAAATGGTTCTCAAAGAACTGTCTCTAGCTGCAGTCCATGTCTGGTGAATTTCCCCCAAATTCTTGGCTGCAGTTACTTCCTGTTCACACTTTTTACTTCCACTTAACTTTCGTTCAATATGCTTAGTATTAACACCATGTGCAGCCAGCTTCTTTAGAAATGAACCTATGTGGTTTACTCTCTTTGTGGAGAGTTTCAATGTCAACTGTCAAAACATTGGTCTGCCACCTGATTGTGTAGGTCACAACATGTCTGTATTAAAAAGTAATAGTTTTATTGGTTTCATGCAATATTCCAATTATCTGAGAACCCACAAGTACTAAATAACAGAAATAAATAGGCCCTCTCCAGATAGTTTGTTTTTTAGTTTACCTTAGCAAAACATTAAACATTGGAACATTCATGGTCAGTGGTTTTTGCATGCCACTGCACATATTTTCCCTCTCAACCTGCACCTTTAGATCGATTTCTTGTTGTAGTTGCTCACCTCTGTGTTGCAGCTTTGTGTCTCCATAGTTTGCAAATACCTCCAAAACAGTTCCCTGATAGTTCTGTAGACGAGCAGGTACTGTTCCTGAGGGTAAACAACAAAAGCATACCGAGTTACAACAGGTGTAACAAAACACAAATCAACCTTTTCTGCTGTAGAGAAATAGAAATGAAGCTGACGCTATTAGCCTGAAGAGAAGTTCTGCTATCTGGAGGGTTGAGTAAATACCTTGGTTTGAACTACAGATGGCCTCTGGGTTCTCATTTCTTGAACTAAGTTATAGATGCTGAAGTCTGACGTGATCATCTGTAAGCAGGCACACATTAAACATACAATATATGTAAAATATGTTGCTGTCCAACCAATGAAAACAACATCTTTACACGGCTCAGTCTCACCTGACTCCTGAGGAGGTTCCATGTATAATCAATGACACACAGAGCTCCTGTTCTTCCACAGCCAGCACTAAAATCACAACAGCAAAAAGTTTTGACCAACGTTTAGCATCGGGACAGCTAAGTTGAAATAAATAGTCAACTTAGTGCACCACAAAGATCAAAACTTCAACAAGCAGACAAGAGCTGAAACATTTTCTAAAATAGTAAAATCTGGAACAAGAGCAGAAGAAACAGAAGCTCTAGTAATGAACTGGTGTGAATTTGAGTGCTAGAACAACGGCAGCTGATAAAATTTGATGAGAAAGAATATTACAAGACAACCCAAAACTATTCAAAACATGTTGAAAATAATTAGAAATCCATACAGTAAAAAAAAAAAAGAAAACAGAAAAAGGTATCTCATAGCTGCAAAAAGCTACAAAGTAGTTTTGAGGATAAAAACGAAATGCCGGGTAAAGTTGAACCTTGAAAAGAGATGAACTGTGGCACACTTCCTCCAAAGAGGAATATGTTGAGTTGAAAAACTACACAACATGTTAGGGTGTGGCGTGTTTTCAAACCGCATTTTCTGCAACATCTTTACTGTTAAAAGATACAGTTGTTTATTATTAAGTAGCTGAACGACAAATTACTGGGAAGCAAACCGACTGTAAGAATGTCAAAACACATTTATTTGAATGTTCTGTCTTTAAATGTTTACCGTTTCATATCTGAGTTTCCACAACAAGAAGGCTTGATTGAATCTTATTAGAAAAAGTTGTTTTGTTGTCTTGATAAAACAATATCTTAAGAGAGGAAGTGAAACCCTCAGTGAGTCTTACTGATAAGACACATCCTTTTTTGCCAGTAAATCTTGCGCTGCCATGACCTTATAGTGTGAATCATGTGGTGCACTAATGTACATATCGATGCCGTGTGGGATCTAATTAATTTATTCCAGCGCACAACACACAGGCGGTTTTCTGCCTGAATCATTCATATTTGAAGGCCGTAACTTTGTGCAATCTTGAATAAATGATAAAGGTGAGTGATGAAACCACAACGCAAATGGTGGAAAAACTCAGAAGGAAAGCCCATGTGTGCGTTTTAAAGTGCAGTGGGCCGTTGGTTCACCACCTACGTGCATTTCCTGTCAAAAAAAAAAAAGAGGAGGGCCCTGACGACTCAGGCCTGATGCACGAGGACATGTACCCACAAGTAACACATTGGCATCAGTCAAACCTCTTTCTGCATCGCAAACAATGTTCACACATCAAGGTGCAAAAACTAAACAAATAAATCAACCGTAATGTGTGTTCTTGAGGTAACAAACTTCAAACGTATGATGCTTGCATAAAATCAATGGAATAGCTTTCAAATATTTAAAACAATCATTTAAAGCAAACAGTGATAGTAAAAAAGTGGCATTTTGAAAATATGATTGAACTGAGGTGTGAACATCTCCCTGTATCTCTAAAGCTAAAGCTACCTTTGCAATAAATGTGTTAAATCTGGTCAAACTTTTTCTTTTTCAGTTCTCAGTTTGTACAGTTTGAGTTACGACCTGCAAGGTCGCCAAGCTTTATGTTTCTTAGTCAATCTTAATTTATCCTTAAACTATTCCACTTATTTGTATAGTTGTACACATAGTTTTCAGTAAGCTAAAATAGTTTAACATATTTGGACACATGGATAATTCATAGCAGATTAACCCAAACTGAAAAATTCGAAATTCAAGTGAAAAATTGATTGTAGAAATGCCTAAAAAATGTAATAAAAAAGCAATATCCTCAGGTAAAATATGCAAAATTACACATTACCATAACACATCACATGCTGGGAACATCGTTACTTAGCATTTTAAACTTGATGTGCCCTTCCTAACCCTCAGACATTCAGTTTGTAATGTTGAAATGAGAGGGAACACCATGGTGACATACACAAGGCTATCTAGTGCCATGTTTTGGTGTTGCTAGCGACCAAAATGAGATGAAGACATAAGGAGCATTGTGAATAGAGAAGATGGTTTTAATTACAGAACATATTAGCCGGGAACAGATCAGAAATAAGCACTGTGGGAACAACAGATGACAGACTAAATGAACCACGCAGTATTTCTACTAGAGACTATGATAACTGAATGCTACACAGATGAGGAACAGCTGATGAAGATGATTAGATGAAACAATAGCACCAGTAAGCAAAACCTGTTATCAAACTACATTCAAACTCCAACAAATTACGACACTTCAGCCTTCAAAATGAAGATAGTTGCAGCTGATGAGTGTCAAATGATTTAAAGCAGCTAAAATCAGCCATTCAATTACATTGTCGTTTGTTGTAACTTGATTAATCACTGATTTGTTACAGTAATTTTTAAATGTGGTATAAAAATAAATTTGATATTGATGAGAGGACGAAATTCAAAGTTAATGACAAACCCACATCTGGTGTTTTCAGGTTATAAAATGTCTCCAAAAACTCAAAATGTCATGTTGCGTAAAACAGGTTTATTGCTTGATATTTATATATTTATATTAAAATTCTTGCTGTACAATCTGAGAATGACTGCACAAGTTTAACTTCAAAGGGAAGTGTGTGAGAAAGAAACGTCTATTCTCTAAAAAAAACATGAAGAGCAGACAGACGTTTGTTGTTTTCTTAGATGAGTGTGAAATAGCAAGATTTTTTTTTTTCATTAACCAAATACATAATTTACATAACTTGTGATTGAGCCATAATCATTCCAGGAACTCAAACAAAACAGACTCAAATATATAAGTCTGCAGATGTCATGAAGTGGTGAGTTTGTAGTGGTGAGAATGAATGCTGAGACCCAGATGATGATGATGAAGATGATGATTTAATAAGGAGAAGCTCAAACAGTCCAATGCAGGCAGAATAGCTCACAGCTAATTGCCGGTAGCAACTGATGGAGGACTGAAAAACGAGAGCTGACACCGACACAGGACTTAACCAGTTCTACTGTGACGACTGACAGACTGACGCTGACAAAGACGAGGACCCGACAAGAGACAGAGACAACAGGTGGACTTTAAATACACACGGGGTAATCAAGGGAGTGAGACACACCTGGGAACAATCAGGGGCTGACAGGACAACACAGAGGCTCACAAGGAACAGAAGCCAAAATAAACACAGTGAAAACCCAAATCCTCACAGCAGACCTCCAAACAGAGTTAACACATTGTTACCAGGTGTCCAAAAAATAAGTAAACTGTTGAAAGAAGTGAATATTTATCTCACTTTAAGTATGAATTATTATGTACTTCATATTTGCATTATATTGCATGAGTATTCCAAAGTAAAAACAGTGACTTGAATCAGCATGCCTGATTTGATCGGATATAACACATTACATATATTTACACATATATCATACATATTGTATGTGCCACTGCATTGAATTTTATGCCATTTCTTTTTCAATGCCATAGCAAGGAACAGCTGTAACAATCCAATATACTGTAGAAGCTTTGTGACTGACGTTGTCATAGCCATACACGTTTTCTCTGGATTACTTTATAATTAACATTCATTCAAGAACTTTGGAGCTCTCAAACTTTTATCTTAAATAATAATAAAAAAAAACATCAGAGCAAAAAGCAACTTGCTCTATTGAGAGCAGACAGTTAATTATACACCCATCAACACAATGCATATATATTATACAAAACAAAAGATGAACTTTATTTCCTCACATTTAAGCACGTATAAGAGACATTCCTAGATGTTTGTGTGGCAGGATATGAAAGCAGCTTAATATTATATTAATTTTGCAATTATGAAGTTTCTGTGTTTAATTCTTTGAGACCCCCCATATCCTACACGGTATATGTAAACCTTTATTATTTTACATATCATCAAAACAGCCTTATGTGTGTTAATAAGTTATTCACCATGAGGTTTATTTTTATCTCTTGAGTGGTGAGCACTCTGTGACTTGTCTGCATGACTGGTAATGTTGCCCTTCATGTTGTAATTTGGGTAGCTTTTGGGGAATTCACAATGAGAATAGAAGGGGTCCACGTACACAACCTTGTGGTCAACCAAGTTCTCTGACACGTTTACCAGAAGTGAAGGTGTGGGGTGAGTGTTTTTTGCTCTTGTAAACCCAAAAATAATGGTTTTGTCAGTTTAACAATGCGCCATTTGATTATGTGATTAAGAAGTCTAGAATTACCATCAGCATTATTCTGAAAACGCAAAAAAAAATTTTTTTCCTTGTTAAGAATTTTTTTATAGTTTGATTTTCTATTTAAATTTTTTTTTTGTGGTATAACTGATAAGCTAAATATCTACACCAGGGTTATTTCTTCAGAGACAGAGAAAAGTCCAATTGTTTAAGAAATGATTATTGCTTACATAATCGACAACATATTTGCCATTTATCTTTTACAGACAAATAAATGAATATTTGTTAAAAGAAAAAGTCTTTGCTCAGCAGACAATGGGTAACATTCCCAGGTACCAGTAAAGCTTCTGACCTGCAGTGGATGCATATGGGGATGTCGTCATGCGCCTGGTAACAGCGCATTTCATGCAGCATGTCCAGGATGGGTGGGATGGTGTCTGGTACGCCGTGATCCGGCCAGTTGACGTAATGCAGCTGTTTCAAAGTTCGGCTACACTGAAAAGTAGAAAATTGAAATGTTTGGGATCAGTTCATCACAAATTTTATGTCAAATGTTTTCGTTTGCAAGCATATCATTGGAATAACTCAGTGAGGTTTGAGGTTACAGTCTGTGTTTGCAGTTGTTGTAGCTGTCAACAAACCAGTTCCTTATCTCTTGATTGTCTCAGAGAAAATGCCATGACAGCTACTTTCAAGGTTAATGCTTACGTTGCGATAAGTCAACCTTAACGTCCTTGTCAGATAGTCTCCTTTACTTTCCTCAGAATCCTGGAAAAAAGGGGGAAAAAACACTTTTAAGACGGTTGAGTATTAAAAACGGCTAAATAATACGATACAAGAAGGAAAAAAATGAGTTATTTTGTTCATGTTTTTAAGTTCATATTGTTCAAACGTTCCATGACGTGCTGTGGGTGTCAGATGTGGATAACTGGAAAATGGGAATGTCAGTGTATTTTAAAACAGTTATAGGAAACTGTCTGAGTGGGAAGTGTGACAAAGTGAGACAAAAATTACTCACACAGTGGACGGTAAAAGCCTCGCATACAAAAGTATCCTGTTGATTTTGTGGCCAGTACACTTCACACTTTTTCTAAAAAGAAAGAAACAAACAAAGATTTACTTCTGAAATGTTTTCATTTTAAATTAATGAGAAATCATTGTTTTACGTGGAAGGCATCGTTACCTTCCCCATTTCAAATTCTCGACAGGACATGACAATAACCTGAGGAATGAAGCAAAACGAGAGGAGTTCAACAGGATCATAACAGAAAACATCGTTTTGACAAACACAGCAAGTGACAAGCAGACCAACATTTATGTTATATTCCCAAATCATCCGTAAAAAGTCCACCAGTGTGTGTGGAAGCGGACCCTGGGTAGCAATATACGCCCTGGATCCTGAAACTCCCTGTAAGCAGAACACAGCATACAGTAAAAGGATGTTGTTATTTACACTACAGAGTTATAGTTATTATTATCAGTTGTACTGCTTATCACACCAAATGAGTAACAGAGCTACTTCCTGAGAAAATGAGGTACATTTAACTTACCTTAATATAACTTGCATTGATGTAGTCGGAGTCTTTTTTGGATGTGGTGAGGGTGAGCTTTACTCGGGTGTGGTCAACTGGAAGAGGAGAAACGTGGTCAAAGTACCAACAATGTAAAATTTCAATGATTGCATAACCTTTCATTTTCCTGTTGAACAACAGAGCAAAACACAATTACATCAAACACAGAAGTGTAAAGATAAAATGCAAGCCTGAATGTAATTTTGCAGATGCACCATTCATAACAGTCAAAAAGCAAAGCAGAAAATGGTTAAGATGAATTCAGCGTGTATTTTGTTGTATACCACCTTGCCTGACTTTTAAAGTTTCTGCAAACACTCCAAGCACATTTCAGCTACAATATACTATCACCTTCCGTCTAGACATGGAAATGTGATGAAAAAGTCAAAGGTAAAAAGACGTCCACAGAAAGATTTTATTGATGTCAAAATGTGGTTGGAAAGTAGTTGGGGTTGATCACATGAGCTAACCAGCCCTGAATCTTAATGTCTTTGTCAATGTGTGGGCTTACTGAAAGCAAGGTGTTTTCAGTAAAATCGCCTAAAGAAAGATGTCAACAGATGTCCAGTGTTTTAAAAGAAGTGACAAAGCAGTTAGGCACGGTGAAGCAATCAGATGGAAAGTGATTTGGCAGAAACGCAGCGAACAATATTTAAATAATTAGATGTGGAAGAAACATCTGGACTGAACTGTAGAGGGTGTAACTGTTAAGTTTGAGGGAAGATTTTACAAGCCAGTGTCACGGCTGAGTGTGTGACATTCAGTTCCAACAGAGGATACCTCATACACCCAATAGGCAGCATTACCACTTAATTGTGCTAAAGTCACAGTGGCTTAATGTGGAAACCAATGTGAATGTGATGACAGACACAAAGGGTAGGAAGAGTTTGCCCTACATGTCAGGATGTTTCACAATACAGGCTTAGTGAAGACTCCAAAACACCATCAAGCCAAAATGCCTTGGTCTACTGATGAAGTTGCTTCTTAGTACTCGTAGTATTGCTGTAGTCTTTGCAGCTATTTTATCGTTTCCATTTACCTTGGGAGTCTGTGAAGTTGTGCCAGAAACATTTTGAATTTCACAAAATGTAAAAGCCAACAACGCAAACTGTGATTAGAACGTACAACCGTATTATGAGCCCTCCAAAGTCAAAGTAAGTGTAGTCTTTATTTGATGAATAAAGTCTAAAAGGACATGTAGTGTCCCATCGTTTTCTAAATATTAATGATTCATTGGCACTGTTGTTATTTCTATTTTTTGTCTCAGACTATAAACTGAAAGCTTAAAATATTACTTTGCAGGACGTATTTGCTTTAATTCGGATTACAATTTAACATAAAATATGGAGTTGTAGGCTTTTTTAAAATGAAATTACTTTTTTCAATCAATTTGAAATCTTAGCAGTTTTCTCTTCTCAACATACAGATTCCTTGTTCCTGGAAAATGTTAAAATCTGTTTGTGACAATAAAGCAAAAAGAGAAGAAATTTATAAAAAGTCAAATACTTTTCCTGCACTTGGTTTAGGATGCCACCCTGAATACATAGGGCATAACAGCAACATAATGGAAACCTTCAAATTCAAGCAGTTTTAAAAGGTTTTTTTCTTTTTATGAAACATTTGTTTTCCATCCAAATGTGAAAAAGAAGCACACAGTGTTAATCATTTATATATGCAGTAATACTCTGTCATTATAAAATTGTTCTCAGCATTACTACCAAAACCATGCAGGTGTTACATTTATGATCAACTGTATGCTGATGTTTTTCAGAGCTGTATCATCGAACTCTGACAGTCTGTCACTTTCTTAAAATCTAGATTTAGAATCACCATTCGGTGTTATGACACCATTTGCACAAACATGCATGCCACAGTTTTCACAGGTTTGCACTCAGCCCAACTTACAGGGAACAATGTCCTTGTATCGATTCTTCTTGATGTTTTCTTGTTTTTCTGCAGCCTTGGTGGAGAAGACCTTGTCAATGCGATACTTTGTTGACTGGTTTTTCAGCCTCTGAAAAACAAAAGATTTTTTTACAACGTACATTTTTAACTACCTTGCTGTCATGTCTTGTGGCGGTATAAATGTCATTGGGCTTTTTTTTTTCCTATCTCTATATATAACCGCATTGGAACAAACACACCATGAACCAGATTTCTTTAACAAAGAGTCATTTAAGCTGCAGCTTGAGGCTTCCTTTTTCTAGCAATTTTTTTTCAACATAGGAGAGTTTTAACAACATCAGATATGAAAAATATAATATTAGCAAGAACAGTATTTACAGTGCAAAAACAATATTTTAATATACTTGCACTTTCTAAAGCATTTCTTGGTGTTTACTGAATGTTTTAGATGGTGCAACAAAAGTATTCAGTGGGAGGTTTTGTACATTACAGAACCTTCTACGTCTTGATGAGTAAACACCACCATTTTGCTAAAATAAAAATGCAACTGAGACACTGAAGCGTTTTCATATTCATGCTTCTTGTTGTTCTCTTTAAAACAACAAACTGGCCACATTATGCTACATTCTACAACATTAACGATAGAAGAAGATAGAGAAACTGACGGCTGTAAGCGCATATGAAATGGGCCCAAGAATATCCTTACCTAGGTAGTTTAACAGAATTTCATTGAAAAAGATCATTTTCACCACAATGAGAAGCGAGAAGTGACAAATACATGCAATGTTTCTGTAATTTGCAAATATCTGATGTACATGAAACGACAATCTGCTCCCTCTCTAGAAGGTTCCAGCAACCACCCCGTCTGCCTAGGTAAGCTCCAACCTCGTTGGTATCTCTCAGTTTTACAAAGGACGTCTGCATCCTTACTCACAGTTTTAGTGATTTTGTACACACTGTAGTGTGTTTCATTGGGCAGAGATTTCAAGTAAAGGTCAAGGCCTGCAGCATTCCAACAATCCATTTTGAAACATGCCAACGCTTCATTTTGTATTTCAAAAGAAAGAACTCCAAGATCGCTTGATTAACCCAACCAGATCACACATAAAGGCCATTGTGTATTCTAAAAACATCTTAATCCAGGTCTAAATTCTGCTGATTGATTTGGTATCCATCTTGTAACCAGTGGTTGAAATTTACCAACTTTAAACATTTTAAAGTTGGACAGCTGTTGCAGGAAAGCAGTACAGACAGTTCCTTAGACACTCTTCATAAAATATAAGGTTGTGCGTTAAGTTTGAACAACTTTTCTTTTTTTTATTTTAACGTTTTCTTCTGTTCTATTTGCCTTTGTTTGATGAAGGAAGGCAGATTAATGTGAGTGAATCATGTGCTACACTGTACCAATGCAGAGCACACGATAATGATTAAATGTAAACTATTTTATTGCATATGCACTGTACTGATTTTAGTAAACTACTGGGGAAAAAATACAAACTAAAGTATAATTAAATGCCTCTTCTGAATTGAGTCATATTTGTATTTAGGGAAAACAAAAACATCTTGATTGAGGTGCCCCTAATTTACAACTCTGATTTTAAGGTAAGAAAGGCAAAATAAAAATGTATGTCAAATGACTCTTCAAGAATGCTGCTTTTTTTTCTGTCTTCTGTCTCCTAAAGTCCATCAGTTAAGCCTGTAAATCACTAATGTTCGCTGATTGTTGCCCTTCATGTCAGACCAAAGGGAAAGTCATTAAATCTGCCTTGTTTTTTGAACATTTAAAACATTTCAGTGGATTTAGAGATGCAGATTTACTGCACATGTTTGCCACTGGCACAAAATTGACAGGTCTTGCTCAAACTTCTGCAGCCGGATAATGACATTACTTCATCTAATGTTATACTTTTTAGATCTTCTAACTGCATTAATGAAGACTCACTCACCCACTCGCTCATCCTAACCCTAACTGCCACGGAAGCATAGTCAAGCCTATTGTCTGACTGAACTAGGTAATAATTATTTCACCATGCAGGAGACTCATTCACTATATATAAACCATTGTACTTTTAGCCCTAGATAGTCAGGTGACTATGTATACAACATGCGAAACATACATGTATCATAAATGATACACAGAGGCTGTCAAGACTTAATGTGTCACAAAATGTATGTCATTTCTTTGCAAACTTAAACTGTTTTTATATACTATGGTTAAAGACATACAGCGGACAGAGGAAAGTAACACAAACACTCATGCTATAAAGCTTTTCATTTTGAAGACAGTCGTCCTCTATTACTTAAAAGGGAAGTCACATCAGTATTTTGAGATACTGACGAAATGAGATGCCAAACACATTTAGAGGCCATGTGAGTTTGCTGTAGCCTCAAGATATGGATGTCTGCTGCATTATCCTCCATGCAATCAGGTTGTTATTTAAATATCTGTGCAACTGAGAGGATGCTGGTGTTTAATTGCATGGTTAAAAAGGTTTTGCACTCATCCACAGTAGATGTTGGTATGCAGGAACAACAAAGAGAAGGTGTAGCAGCCTAGACGTATTTCAGACGTGAAATTTTTAACCTTCTCTTTCTGCTATTTTTGCATCTAACAACCAAGTTAACAGCATAAGTGTTATCTTTAACTTACAGGATAGGGGCTTTTTCTAACATACTGAAATAATAAGCGAGCACAGAGACAGGGAGAGACACAAATGAGGCTGGCTGAGAGAAAAAAATGCAAATGCACCTCGATAACACAAGATATTCTAAGTGCTGCCTTGTGCCCTCATAATTATTCACCTTTTTAAGACCTGGTCTTTTAAAAATTAAAGTAGGCGATCGGGACCACTTTCTTTCTTTTGGCAGTTTCACCAGCAACTAATCCACTTTTAATTTATTTCCACTATCTCTTGTGAAGTGTGTATGTGAGGTTTCTATGGCAGGTTGAACGCAACTTAATCAGTTTCATGTTCAGCTGCCTTGCATATTCAAATTATTTGAAGGCTTATGAAGACAATTGTAACTTATTTCTTCCCTGTAGCTTTGTTGTTGGCTACTGGACACTTTGTTAGGCACATTCAAGTCCTTTCTGAGATAGATAGTAACTTAGCCTCACATGCAGTTTAATGCATTTAGATGTGTGGATGTGGAGGAAAACTAAAGTAGCTTCTGCAGTTAAAATTATGTTACACAGTCAACATCTCTGAATACGACATACGAGCTAATGCAGTCCCGTAAGCTGAAAACAGGAAATTAAGGGTAGAATTTGAACAGGGTCACCAACATTTAACAGTAGGAGATTGGAAAAATGTTGCCTGCTCCATTGATTTTGGATTATAGCTGAGATGGTAGTGGCAGAATTTGGCATAAACATTATGAAAGTATAAATCCATCCTGCGTTGCGTCAACAGTTCAGACTTGCGGTGTTGGTATGAAGGTGTGGGGGATGGTTTCTTTTACACACTTAGCACCTATTAGTTCTAATAGAACATAATTTAAATGCAACAGCCTGCATCACTTTATCTGTTGTCTGAAATCATGTGAAGCTGGTTTCTTGACAATAACATTAAATTTACTCCATCGTACCCAGAGCTCAACCCTACAAACACGTTTGGAATGTGATGGAGCAGGAAATTTGCATTGTAGTTTTTCAATATAGGTAAAAATTTATAACTGTTGAATTTTTGTCAAGAAGAATAACAATTCTGAAGGCAAAAGTAGGTCCGAAATGACTTCAGCAATGCTGATGTATGATCACTGATCGCTTTGTAGCTTCTTTATGGCTACAGCTAGCAACTTTGGACATCTCCCGAGCTTGAGGAAAATACATTTTTCTGTATTTCATTTTCTTTTTCTAACATTTCTATAACAAATATGGAAATATTTTAAACAAAACAACCCATAAAAGTACCAAAAAGAGTCCGACTCAAAGTTTAAAGGCAGAGGACTGGAGTCAATTTTCATATGATGCACTCCAGATGAAATGAGTTGATACCAGCAGATGACTCCCACCCTTAACCGAGTGACACTCAGGATTAAGGCCCGTCCATGCTGATGGGGCTCTCTGAGACACTGTTCCTTTTGTTCAGAGGGCTTGGCAGTCAGCTTAAGAGTCTGTTGAAAGACTTGCTGACCGTCTGTGACTCTAACGACACAGAGTCCTTTTTGTCCTTTAAGGAAATGATGCAACAGGGGTGTCTAGATGGACGGCAGAGGGGCAGCATGGGAAACACACAGTGCTGTCCTCAGGCTGTCAGTCATCAATAGCAGGATGCCACAAGATGTCAAACATGAACTCCTACACCATTGACTGCGTGTGTGTGGACATGTGGTTACCACGGTTGTTTGTCTTTGCTACTTTAAAGTGGTGAAGACATGTTTCTTCCTCACTGATTTCTCGTCAGTGTTTCGCGTCTTCGCAAAGAGGAAGCATTAAAATGCCTAGGAAGCTGTTGGTACTTTTTGCTGAGTATGACGACTTACAAATGTGAAAGGCCATATGCTTTCGTTTTCATTTAGATTTTGCCTGTTCACTCAATAACAGAACACTTTACTTCTTTTACGTGGTTCCATCATAGACAGGGAAAGATGTAGGTAAAACAGAGGAATTCATCATGGATTCCTGTTTAAAAGCAGAACTTTAACGCTTGAACTGTTACAGCTGACTCACCGCAAACTCCCCAGCAATACAATTTGGTGCCCCCTCATCCACAGCCTCCTGACTCTCCAGCTGGGTCAGGATGCTCCTCAGAATCCAGGCCTGCTGCTCCATGATTGGCTGTTCGCTGCCTGGGACAGGGTTTCCTTCACAGGCATGTCAGATCACAAAGGTCCCGGTCCACGGATCATGGTGTTGTCTGGTGTTAATGGTGGCACTGCAGTGCACTTCTCTATCGCGTCTCTTACATCAAGGAACTGCTGTGACGGAACATGTGAAGTGTCACAGAGGAAGCAAAAGTCAGCTTACAGGTTCTGTGGTCAGATTAAACAGACTGACGCGCCCCCTGGTTGTCTCTCACTGGGTCCTAAAGTCACTCTGCGTTCAAGTGCTACCATGGAACCGGGAGTGAAACATCAAGAAAACAAACCGAGCCGTGCATGTGTGCTTTTAAACACGTCCAAACAGCTCAGCCTCTAAAAGTCAGAGTGCTGTGCAAGCTGTACAGCCTGTTGGACGACATTCAGGATACAGGCGAGGAGTGGAAGAGGGATGTAGGCTGGAAATTAAGAGTGGTCAAAGGAAGGGCATCTGAGAGCTTTCTGAAAAGTCTTCATCTAGCTGTTCTAGATCCTTTTAGATTTCACTTATTAAAAATGTGAAGACTCAGTTTGTCAATTTACACAAAAACTTATTTATTAGTTACCAGAACTTTTTGTCACAAAAGGAAAAAACGTTGTGTCAAATATCCTTCAACAAACCTAATTACTACCCATCTGTGAAGATGAATTACACTTAATGTTGGAGGAAATTTTCCAAATAAAATTAAACTATTTGTAATAGGTTAAATGAATTTTTTTTTTTCTGTGATCAACAGGTGCCGTACATTGGGTTAGTAGCATGGTGACATCTAGTGGCTTTGTGCTAAACTTAAACCAAAATATAACAATTTAGTGCAGGACAGTACAGGGATCAACAATCACTGTGATTTATAGTCAAAGTAAAAGTCACTTTTCTTCTGTTCATTATTTTAAAAGATTATTTGTCATTTCTTAGATCAGAATTATGTTAGCATGACCCTAGAAAAACAAAGAAGCAGAAAGTGTTTTACTATGTTTTATGGGAACAAAAACTAAGCACACCCTCTGATTCATTAACCTGCATAACCAGGTCTAACATCAATAACTTGAAAAACTGTTTCTTGCTAAAGTATTCACACCCTTAAACTTTTTCACCCTTTGTCACAATAAAACTATACATTTTGATGAGTTTTACACAGATTTATGTGAAAGAGCTACACAAATTAGTTCAAATGAAGCTAAATGAAAATAGACATATTTATTAATGGCTTTTAAGAGATGAAACTCTTATTTTTAGATAGCGTTCCCTACAGTAACATGCCTTGTGAAGTCATGCATTTTAATCTCATAAGTAGCTGTTCTGTGAAGGACATTAGCAAACAAAACAGCACCATGAAGTTCAAGGAGTTTCAAGGAGCAGACAGGTTAGGGATAGGCCATGCAGAAGCCTGAAGCACAAATCAGGTTTTCAAACAATCTCACACTCATCAGGGGCTCAGCATGAGGGCTGTTTGTAACCGTGGGGAAGCTGGAGAAGGTGAGAAAAACTGCTGACAGGCAAACTATTAGTTGTGCGCTAACTAAATCTGGCCTTGTTGATGTTATATCAAATTATTTTAGAATTGGTAAAATCCATATTAGTTATAGAATTTACAAAAGCGGGGCTGTCCTTATAGAAGAGGTTTATCCATTTTGAAGATGAAAAATCTGAGATATGGCTCTCTGGTATTCTCTGTATTTTTTCTCAGACTAAAATAATCTTATTACACCACAGTGCATATCCAAACCCTAATTAGGATTTGGGAATTTCATTTCTTTCTAATAATTTCAAGTTACTCTTTGATATATAATATTTCACTTTACAAATTCATCCAGTGGGCCAGACTGAACCCTCTAGCTGGCTGGGTTTGGCCCATAGACCTTATATTTGACACCCCTGCTCTACACTTGAACTGATAAAGTACTGCCCACACTTAATGTCAGGATCTGAGTTGTGTGTCGGTGCTTGTCATACTTTTTCCTTCAAATGGTGATCACTGCTGATGGGCATAGTCGAGCTTCAGCAGCCAACACACCTTCCTACAATTATCTAATCACCTGCAGAGGTTCCTAAGAAGCTCATTTGACCCCTAATGGTTTACCTATTCTGGTTAGAGTCAAGCCAACCAACTCTGTTTTGGCAAACTCTGATCTGTAGGCTTCTGTTTATTCTCCCTGAGAATCACAAGACCATAAGCTGCTCCTCACTCTTCATCTCATTATTTATCCTGCACATTATCACCCATCTCACACACGATGTCTTACTTTATAGACACTGTTTCCAGGAGCCTGAGCCCCAAATCCTCATGCACTTTTCCTTCCTACCTTGAGTCCTATTCACGATTCTGCAGGTGGGTCAGAAAAATAACTGGAAATATGACACTTCAATCTTAAATCCCAAATTTTCTTCAGCTCAATACAAGAATAAAAAAGGTGGATTTCAGTACATAAGAGGTCCTCTGAGAATGTCCAATAATAAACATGAAACACTGACTGTGGTGTAATGGAAAAGCAGATGTGTTTGAGGCAGAAGAGCAGGTGACATACTCAGACTATGTTCCTCTGAGGGTCTATATAAAGAGGCAAAAGTGGTTCACACAGGAAATTCAAAGCGATGCAGTCCACCTCTTAAGTTTTCCGAGCAATCAAAACTGAGGGCAGCTTTTAACATCAGCATGAAGACATTGTGTCTACTTTTGCTCGTACATAGTGAGTAACCTGTGACTTAATATTTATTATTTCTTAGTTTATTTGCTAATTGTTTTTAGTTTTAAAGATAAAAACATATAAAATAATTGTTTTCCAATATTTGTTTATATCTGGAAAGATGACGGAGTAGATGAAGTAGAAACTAAATGTTTGTTTCGCTTGTATAAAGTCAGATAAGAAGTATTAGATAAATAAATAAATACAAAGTAAATTCAGTGGTAATTTTATTGTCATTGCTTACAGTAAAATTCCCCAGTACCATTTGTTCAAAATTTGAACACTTTAATGAATACACATTTTAATGTTAAAAATAACATTGTTTTTTCAAAATGCCATGTATCAGTTTCAGATGAATGTTTAAACAGTAAATACTGTTTTATTTTATTTTCTCCCTTGTTAATAAGAATAAATGAAAGTTGAATTAAAGGTAAATATTCTCATAGAAATATTCCCTTTATGATGAATATCTAAGTTTACTGATATCTACAGCTCTACTCACCTTAGCAGGCACTATGTAATAAACTTTAAAATAATTTTAACGTTTTCTTGCATTACCAAAATTTTACACTGAAAAGTTTAGAAAAATCTGACATTTTGTGTCAATATGCACATTCAACTTGATTTATTTTTTATTTTTATTTTTTTTTTAACCCTTTTAGACCCGAATTTCAAACGTCTGCCTATATAAATCTTCCTTATTTTAATTGTAAGTAGTTATTTAAATGTCCTGTGAGATGATATACTTACCCATGTACCCATAACAACTGGAACTTTCAATATCCAACAAGTCATTTTCACAATTTACCGTCTATTAAACGAGTGCCCCCCGGATTAATTTCACTCTCTGCAGCTGCAGCTGTGAAATTACCGTAATAACCCGATATTGGCTGGAAAGTGCAACGTCTCCCCTTTCAGAAACCGTTGGAATTTTTCAGATAGCGCCAAGTGTGGTGGAATTACGGTACTGCAAATGTTTACATGTCGGCGGCGACAGGTTCGGTTCTAGAAGGGAAAATATCTAGAAGGACATGTATTCATACTTGTGCTGTTAGAACTGAGCTAAGTCACAACATATGGCATATGGTTAGAATTAACATCCTGCCCGTAATACAGGGTCATGTTGGATTTCTCTAAAAATCTTTATTTGCTGGCACCCCTGACTCTTTATCAGGGATGCCAGTAACTCTGGCTAGTGATGTGTTTCCCTTCTGTAAACAGTATATGTCTTGAATTTTTCAGCAACCCTTCAGCTGCACTGCAATAAAAGAGACATCAGAGCATATATTGGAGGAGAATTCACAATTATCTGCACTTATCAAAGTAAATTCCTGTTCAGCAAGAAGTACTGGTGCAGAGGACGCTTTCAATATAACTGTGACATTTTGCTGGATACCGATGGTGTTGCAAAACCCAAAAATAAAAACAGATTGAGCATTTCTGACGTGCAAAGATATAATATCTTTGTGAAGGTAACAAATCTCCAAATTGAGGACTCTGATGTTTATTGGATTGGGATCGAAAAAATGAATGCGGACATAATGACATCAATAAAAGTGACCGTCACTCTCGGTAAGAGCCGTAAATTAATTAACTTAGAGCTCTAAATGAATGTGTTCTCCTTTTAGATAGTGTATTGTTTACTGGCTTCCAAACTGATTCAAACTGACTGCTCTTTTTTGTGACAGTTCCAGTGTCTAAGCCCAGACTTTGGCCCCTGACTCCTCTGACAGACAGTCCAACATGCTGGGGGAAGCCAGTGACCATCCGCTGTGGTGATGCAAAGGGAACCAATGTTTTTTATGCCTGGTATCAGAACATTCACCACAAAAGTTTCCTGCTCCTCAACTCTTCAGATCTAAGCTTACACTGCAGCATATTAACAGAGGACAGCGACTATTACTGCTCTGCCAGTAACAGCATCAGCAATGCTCAGAGTGATGCCCTTTCAGTGAAGACCCTCTTGCCTGATGACAGCAGCTGCATCTATGTTGCTAATATTCCTGGTAAGAACCAAAGTGATGTGACTAAAGTTGTCAAATCTCATGAAACCATCAATATCCTTCATAAAATGTAGCAAATAATGAACACAAATAGAATAATAACATATAGAATGTTATGTGGCCAAATCAGAACATAACACTAAATGTTTCACAAAATTAACGTGTGCTTTTATGCAACTCTGTTTAAATCTGCTTGTTTTCTTTTACATATGTTAACTTTTATGGTAGCATATGGTAGCAGCTGTGATTAGCTTTGGTCTTGTTACTGAATGTCCTTTTAGAGAGAACATACTGGCATCCAGTGAAGCTCAAATTTGCTGATAAGGCTGGTGTTTGTGGTCAAACAAAAAAACATGCACCCGACTTAGTCTTTATGTTACAGGAAGAAGAACCGTGTGTGAGTGGTCTGGTGAAGATGTGTGCCTGCTGCTTGGCTTGCTATTTTATTACTGTGATTCTTGGTTGTCTATGTTAACGTCCCTCCTCTTTGGTAGCCTACCCTGTGGTCTTCTACTTGTGCAAACAGACTGTCATGGTAGTTTTAAGAAGAGATTTTGGTCATCTTTATGTCAACAACAGAAATTATGGTCATCGTGACTGCACTTTACTGTTAATAAGTCATAAAATATAATAGAGTGAAGTCACGGTTGTGGTGTAAAGGATAAGACTTAATTTCAGTTCAGTTGTTTTATGTGTTGAGGAGCAGAAATGCAATGAATTCAGATGAGCAACAGCATATAAAGTATGCAATGATTTATTTATTATAATGCAAGCCTAACTGAGAATAACAAGCTGTGTCCACTCACAAAGCTCTGTTAAAGCCTTAATTTATTCTACTACTCTCACAAACATACATTCTTCTCCCACAAAACTGTGTGGGAGAACTCAGAACTGGCAGTAGACTGAGATTTTAAAAAGCAGTGCTGGAAAAGTGACTTCTAACAGATTTTAGTTTGATTCTTTGAGTAATCTTCACAAACAACTTCCATGTGATAACTGTTTGTCCCTAACCTTTAGCCCTATTCCCAACAGCTGAAAAAACAAATTATAATATTATGCAACTCTGGTACAATTCCAATCCAGTGTTGGATCCTCAGACAACATCTCTGTACGCTGGGCCAAGAGACTTTTTCAAGCTTTTTTTCAGTTGCATCTGTGCTCTTTTACAGAGCACCTGATTCAAAGGAAATCACATTAATTTAAACGGGTTTGTGAGACGCCTGTGCTTAATTCATAAATTTACATTGGGTGCATTGAATAAATAAAACATCTAAAGCATGTAGAGAAGAAAACCTTTACAACCAAAATCAGGACACATGCCTTTGGAAGTGGTGGTGATCAACAAAAAAACCACAAACAACAAATAACTGCAGCACATGTGTGTTAAGTGGGCCAAAGATCAACAGCATTTATGTGAGGGACTTATATGGTCTTACAGCAGGGGGTTAGTTCAAGCTGAAAGGTTTGAACCACACGATATTAACTCTGGTGCCTTCAGTGTTTAATACTCTGGTTTAACATGATGTACTCTTGTTTAAAAAAGGCACAGCCTGGTTATGGTTTATTGTTCTTATGAGGATTTTAATATGATTCAGACCATAAAAAGGTGATTATTTTTAAGTTCTCATAAAAAAAAAAAAAAAAACTGAACAGAAAATGTGTTAACCATTTAAGACAGATAGCTAACACATCTGTCACAAAGGTAACGGAAGTCACCTTTGTCAGATTGGTGACCTTTGATAAAGGTCACCAAATGTTACCCCGGTACACAAACATAGTTTTACTTTTCTTGGGTAAGAAAAAAGAAATGAAACATAAATACATAAAATGTGGGATTTTACAAATATGAGCTTTTGAACATCTATGAGGCTTGATATTTTATTATCATGCTGTTAAAATTAGCGGTTTTCCACAGTGTTCTGTAAATATCTTTGCTTTTATTTATTAGGGCAGCCTGTTTATGACTGCGCAGACAGAATGAGGACCACTGTGGCTGAAACTTCACCAACAACAACCTGCATAGAAGCTACAAAAATCCCCTCTGAAATCTCAGAGCAGTCTTTACAAGTCAATCAAACTGCTATGCATGCGTTTTTCAGCAGGTTAGAAAGCATATTTTTACTGTCTGCCTGATGGAAATAATATATAACGAACTGAAATAACTCATCTGAAAAAGTTGTCACTTCTTTTTTACAGCACATGGACTGGAGTACCACTGTGGTATGAGCTGCTGCGATGGGGTTCTATGACAGTCTTAATCATAAGTCTGTGTATATTCATCAGCTGTACAAAAACAAGACACAAGAAACATGGCAGAAGGAGGAAAAAGTTTAATATGGGGTGAAATCTTTTTTTTTTTAGTCAATTTAATTGATTTTAACATTCCTTGTACAGATGTAATCTTTAAAGAAACTGTATTTGCCTCAATTTGTATTTCAAGCTTAAATGTCCTTAAGCCTAAATAAAGTAGAATTACTGAATGACATGTTATGGCATGCAAATTAATATTTAAGGTAAAACTGTGCCCCATAGCTGCACAAATTTCCAGAATTTGCTTTTACATGAATTATTATACAAATGTTGAGTTGAATTTTAATATTTATATGGATATACACTTGTTTTGTTGTTTGAACTCTTTCCTATAATACATTTAAAACAAAGTAAATATAAAAAAAACACAAAATGTTTGTACTATAATATAACAGTTGTTTTGTTGTAAAAAAAAATTAGGATTCAAATATTGCAACAGTTTGGAGTGCTGTAAGAAACAATTCTGCTTCCAATTATGGCACACCCTAAAACACACACAACATGTATGTTTGTTCTTTTTTTTTTTTTTTTACTTTGCCATATTACACATATTTGGCAAGTGTAAAAATTCATTTAAATCCTTTGTAATGACCACAAACCTTAATGAAATGTATTTAAATTTCATATAGTAGACCCCAAAAGAAGGTACATAACTGAGAAGTTGTCAGCAGTTTTTATTTTTTCTTAAAATACAACATTAAAGGTGTGACATGTATAGTTAAGCAACCTGAATTGTGGTCAGATGAGACCAAGTCTTAACTTTAAACCACTTACAAAAGGCTTTATGGAGGAACAATAATGCTTTATATCACCCTGAATACAAGTTTATCTAGTTGTTTACCAACACATTCCACAGAGGGTTGCTCTGCGGGAGATTTATGATTTAGAGGTTGAAGAGAAAATTAGTGGGAAATGTTTATATATTACATCTTGTTTCAGGATTTTCATTGTCCCACCCAAAGCATTGCAAATGGCCAAACAGAAACCATAGTTTATAAAAAAGAGTGTTCCTGAAATGGAAGCCAGTGTATAGTTACTCAGAACAATAACGGCACACCCATAATTTCCTAAAATTCATTCTGTTCTCTGCAGGATGTTTAGATATTTTCTTGTGCTCCATTCAGACAGATTGTTGGAAGGAGTAGGACATTGTCAGTTTATTTTTATAAAATGCTCAAGTCTCACAGATATTTTCTGAAAATTATTGTGTTACATCCTGCTTAAATTTATTTTCTCATTTGGGTCCATTAACACATGCTGCTGATTTCTCGATTTTGTATATTTGTAGTTTAGCAGCTTTGTACTATCATTTTCTTTAGTTAAGAGAAGTATTCCAACATTTTACCATGTGTCAGTTCAAACCTGCCAGTGGGATGGTTTATATCTGCTTTGTTATTTTATAGACTGCTCAAAATTTTCTGTAAGTAAAGTGACATGATTGTGATATATCTTCAGCAAGAGATCTGTCACTAATTTGTTTTGATCAGGGATTATGATCTGTCACATTTTAGACGAAAAGTGGTCCGAAACTGAGATCAGAACCAACATTAGTTGTGGAAAAGTGTTCCTCTACAGATTTAATCTATTTTTGCTATGAGACCATCACACAGATTTGAGTATCAGACAAAGATGATCTCAATAAAGATTATGGAAAAAA
The DNA here is from genome assembly GCF_001443285.1 of Poecilia latipinna. NCBI lineage: Eukaryota > Metazoa > Chordata > Actinopteri > Cyprinodontiformes > Poeciliidae > Poecilia > Poecilia latipinna. The sequence goes on along the minus strand of NW_015113909.1, from coordinate 14,448 downwards.
GACATTCATACAATTGTGGCCCTTTCTGGAAAACTTATGAACTACTTTTTAAATTCTGAGTCAACTGTAACATTACCAGTTTAATTCAAAGTCCACACTCAGGCCTGATTACCACCAGAACTAGAATCACTAAAAGAAATCCCTTAAATGTACAACAAAATCATGTCCTGACCTAAAAAAAGAAAGACAAATCTGTCTCCTCTGTTCAGAGGGGGCTACAAAGCCATTCCTTAACCTCAGGTACACTTGTGTTATCTACACTGATAAAATTACTTTCTGTCTACTTAAAAAAAAATAAGGAAAATATTTGCATAATTTATTTATGTTGATCAAGCAGGACTGTTCTTTGTTTAAAGTACGTATATATTTCTTAACATGAAAAATAAAATCCAAGTAAAATTAACTTAATTTTATCAAGCAGATTAAGTAAAATTACTGTATAAATTAATGTATAAATTACTCAACTTTTTTAATGTAAATGAAATGTGCAAGTGCATTGTAGAATCTATTAGTTCACCTTACTTAAAAAAAATATGCAAACTTGTTGCCTTAAAAATCAAATTATTAAAACTGAATTAACTTGTACAACTTTAAGTTATGCCATACGTGCTTGCATATCATCCATACGTAATGGCGTATCAGTAAAGTGTGTCACTTCTGGTTACGCCCTCCTCAAAAAGAAGTTGTGCGCTAACAGGAAGTGTCCACTAGCATAATGAGTCTTCGTGTTTGATTCGGAGGTGTTTAAAGCTGGTAAGTCCGAATCTACTATTTCTAAACATTTTAGATTAATCCATAAAAGAGCAAAGAATTGTACTTTTTCAGTAATTTTCGGTTTGTTTCAGTTATGTTTGATGGTGTCTGTTTAGCTAACATTCAGCTAGCTAGCCGCACGCGGTACGTTTTTTTAATCGAATATAAATATGTATTTATAAACAGCCGATTCAGACTGTCTGGTGTACTTTTTCCTGTATTATTCAATATTAATGGACCTTTTGGCAACTTCGGCTTGCATTACAGTGAAACTGAAGCTAAATTAGGATTAATTTAGGCCGTTGTTTCCGCGACGCGTTAACGCCCACATGTTTAGATATTACACAATAAACAAGCCACTTATTTTCTTTTAAAACTCGGTTTATTGCTGTGCTTCTTTTGCGTGATGTTGCTTGTCGAGCTGGTTTTTCTGAAATGTAAAAATATTATAGGCATTTTTGCCTCTTTAGACGCTAAGTTGACTTGGTGATGAAAACAAAATTTGCTTGGAGTACAATTCAGAAATATGGAAAATTATTACAATGGATGCTTTCTTTCATTTAAATATACGTTAGTAACACAGTTGGTTTTGGTTTCTACCGAATCTTCAGTCTAACATGACAATTATTGACACTGTATGGCTGTCATTGTTCGTATTTAAAACATTTAGAGCTTGCTGTCTGATTGTTTTATTTAAACCACTTTCTTGTTTATATTTGCTTGCATCTTTTCCCGGAAAGAAACTGTTGTCACTGGATTACTGTCCCAGATCCTGCCATGGGTATTACCGCTGTCTTTATACTCTGCAGTCTTGGCTTTGCCATAATTGCTCAAGGTTAGTTCAAACGGGGACACGGAGCATGCGCAACCTGACAGTAATTGAAGCTCTTTCAATTCTCATGCCCATCTTTTCAACAAATTCTTCAATTTGTAAAAAATCTAGCACAAGATTGCTCCAGACCTCTTGCAGGAGACCACATGAATTTGAGGGATGACTACATTACCCAGCAAACATTTCCAGATGGGAGCAAAGTTTCTTTTGTCTGTGATCACGGCTACACATCTGCTGGAGGATCTGCATCTATCACATGCACTGCTGGCACATGGAGTACTGTGCGGCTGCGATGTGAAAGTGAGTATTATTTAATAAAACACACCATGAAATTCTCCATGATACAACAGTAGAATAATTTTACTCACAATTTGAAATTGTAGTATTCTCAAAAATCAAACACTTAAGGCGCTTTCGCACTGCACGGAACGGAATGGTACGTAACAGAACGGTTGTGTTCGCATTACAACTTGCGACCGGTGTTATAGATCAACTGGTGGCTAAATCAACTGGTGGTGGCAGCTGGAAAAGACTGATGTTTCTGTGGGCGTGGCTTTTTAGGACCCCTCCTACTGTTTCTGTAATGTTACATTTTATTTCCTTGCTCATGTACAGAAGACATGGCTACCGCAGATCTATGTGGCAGTGTCATTTCTTCCTTATTGTTGATATTTTTTCTCGTTTTTATTATTTTCATCAAGTGACTGTAATTCTCAACCATATGAGACGTCGTTGAAAAAACAATTGTCTTATATACTTTTACATCAGAAGCAGGTTAAAATCTTCACTCGAACTGAGATTCTGAAAGTGTCACCAATTAATCCAGGCCTGGTTCTTAAAGTGTGATGTGTCCGTTATATAACAATCAATGACAGCTAGGAAATAAAGTGTAGCGTTACAGAAACAGTTAAAAAGATTTCGCTATAGTTTCTGTTTATACCTATTTGAAATATCATAATATGAGGAATATGTGGAAAAATTACACAGCCAGTCGATCTTTTTAAACATTTCATTTTTAATCCCAAGGCTCTTCAACATTTATGTCGGCTTTCAGGGAATAATCTTTGCTTTGAGATCTGCTCATGCCACATCGAGATCTATTTCGATCTTCCTTTGACGAGTTTCAACCTCTGAAGCAACACATAAGTCAGGACAAGTTCTGCGTAATTTACACGTTTTGATGGTTTTGCAGATGAACTTTTAAATAAAAGGCAACATACCATATTAGACCAATAAAGTCTTTCTAATTAGTTATTCCCGAGATCTTAGTGGTTGTTTTACGGAATCGGATAGTATTTTTGCAAAGATTTGTAGTTCTTTAAGCTTATTGCATTGTTTACTTCCTGGTTCGGTAAAGGGGTCCTAAAAAGCCACGCCCACAGAAACATCAGTCTTTTCCAGCTGCCACCACCAGTTGATTTAGCCACCAGTTGATCTATAACACCGGTCGCAAGTTGTAATGCGAACACAACCGTTCCGTTCCGTTCCGTGCAGTGCGAAAGCGCCTTTATATTTTAACATTATAAAATGCTACTTTACTATATTTTCCCCACATGCTTTTAGTAGCAGTGTCCAATAAATTGTAGATTTAGTGTAATTTTGTTCCCTTTTCTTGTTCCAGGGAAATCTTGTGGCACTTTGGGTGAGGTGTCTCATGGTGAAGTTAATTATGACGGAAATGAGTTTGGTGATACAGCTACGGTCACTTGTCACCCAGGGTTAGTAACAAAAGTATAACTTTATCCAAGAGTGCACCTTTTGTGTATGTAAACAGTGAAGTCATACTGTAATGCTTTTATTGAAACAAAATGTAAAACTAGTCTGAAAAAAATATATATAACCAACCCGTTGAAGAATATAAAAAAATACTAAAATAGGTATTTTTCTTCTAAATATAGTGTCAGAGAATTTAGTGGTAATGTCATGCAAAGCAAAAACCTGTAGCGTCTGAAATGGAGCTTTGTGTGTTGCACAGCTTGACTTTCAAAAACTTAAGGCTAATTAGAAACGATTCTAGGTGTTTTCTATTCGCTAATAATCTGCCTTGCTGTGGAATGTTGGATTTCAGTTTGTGTGGTGTTGGCCTTGTGTCCTCTCCCAGATTAACAGACAGTAGCATGCTCCACTAAGATAATTACTGAAATATTTCCTGCAAGTAGCAGCATTTTCTTTTTGCTAATTTTGCTGTGAAATAAAGACAGCGGTCTGTTTGCTTGTCTCAGTGTTGTTAAAATAAATGCTTTTTATTTCTCCACTCATTAGTTACATGCTGGTCGGGAGGTCGAGTTTTAGATGCGAAGTCAACGGATGGTCTGGCAGGTTACCAACATGTGACGGTTGGTGATCTTTTTGTTCATCTCAGCTTCTTGAAGGTTGAAAGGATCTGAAATATGAAAAACTTAATTCTGTTTTGCAGCGGTGCAGTGTACCACACCAGAACCAGTTGCAAACGGCACATTTTATCCACAGAAAGATTTCTATAATTTCGGAGAAGTTGCGCGGTACTCCTGCTACAAAGGATTTGTACTTAATGGACCAACAGAAACAGCCTGCTCTGATGATGGGGAATTCTCCCCTTCTCCTCCAACCTGTGTCAGTAAGTATTGGGCTGTTTTTGGTCTCAAATTTGATAACAAAATCATGACTGATTACTGTTGTGACAATAATAATTTCCTTTCCCTTCGCTTTTAGAGGTTCATTGTGAAGATCCTGTAATTGAAAATGCTGTCTATGAAAGTGGTTCTCGGCCTCCACATAAACACAAGGCTACAGTGACGTACAGATGTAAACCTGGATACATAATGTATGGCTCACCTACTATGATATGCGATATAAATAACCAGTGGTCGCCATCGTTACCAGAATGTAAAAGTAAGTATGTGGGGAAAAAAAACAAAACACTAATAAAATAATGCACATCATAATCTGAACATTAATTTCCCTACATGGTAATGAAAAAAGCTCCTAAAAAGTGACTCTGTGACGGCTCTGCCGTGTGGCAATTGGGGCTGGTAAATTGTTGATCAATTAACCCTTGTGTTTACATATGGGGTCCAACCGACCCCACACCCGTAAACCTGTATCATTTGCCACAGTCCTCTATGTTTGCATCCTTCAGATAATGTGCTGTATTATGTGGTACTGATATTTTGTTTACATTTCCCACTTAAAATAATTTCTTAATTACTATCTCTAATTAGAATTTGTGGAGAAGTTTTTTTTTTCTATGAACAGGAAATTTGACTTATCACACTTCCTCTTCTTGACATGTGACTATCTGATGTTGAATTTAGGCAAAGATGAGTGGATTCAATCATATTACTGAGCACAGGGTGTGACAGGCTTTTTCCTGTTTGGAAATATTGTGTAAGATATTTTTAGACCTTTTTTCCAGACTTCAAAGTTTAAAGATTTTTTATTTTTTTTTTTGATTATGTATTTGTAAGTCATTTCTTCAGATGCTGAATTCCAGGCTGTTCAGCTTATATTTCTTTAATTATTTTAAATATCAGGAATTATTGATACCAAGATGATTTTCTCCTTATTACACTCTTTGTTTTTCTCAGGGGCAACTACACCTTCTGTCACCACTGCTACTCCCACTACCACCACAAAAAAACCTAAAGGTAAGTATGTTAACTTACATGTATCTTGTGAAAAATGCCTGATTTTACAATATGATATAGATAGGAGCGCTGCAAATGTTGGAGCGATATTGTAGCTGCTCAAATAAAAAGAAAAAAAAAATCATGCTCCTCAGGTATGTCATCATGACCACTAAAGGGAAGAGAATAACTAATTATCCAGTCATCATGCTACCTGTTAATGGGTTAAATATGCAGTTCTAAAGCAGCAAGTGAATGTTGTCCTCAAACTCAGAAATTCCAAGTTTCTAGTTGGATCTGGAAACGCTCCCCGAAGTCGGACATTTCTCTCTGAAAGTGAGAGAAACTCCGACTCCAGAGCGTCCAGTCCATAACTCTTCAACTCGCTGTCAGCTCCCGGTCAGAAAGATGCATTTAGTTCAGAGACCATGAGATGATATTTAGAAAGGATTTTTTTTTAATTAATTGATTTCAGTTGCCTCTGAGACTAAATTTTTGCGTAAAGTCTATAATGTACATTTATTACACCCCTACCATTATTTATTTATGGTACGGGTGCCCCAGTCTAGTTTTCCAGAGATACCATTTTGCAACTTTAGATGCATTCCTTCTCTAACACACCTGGATCATTTACTTATTATAAGCCTCTACAGAACTGAGTTGCTACTAATGAGGGAAGTCAACCTTTTGTCTGGGATATATTTTAGCAGGGATGCATCTAAAAGTTGTAGTCTGGAGAACACTCCTGATTTGTACTGTCAATGTGGCCCGTTGAGGGTGGCCAATATGCTGAAGTGGCCCTCGGTGAAATTGAGTTTGACACCCCTGTCCTACTCTGTCCTTCACTCCACCGTTAACAGACGTACTTAGGAGTGTTGGCCTGAGAAGTAGTTTGTATGATGAGCTCAGCAAACTTGTAGTTCCACCATGATGCAATCTGTTAATTGATGTTGCTGCTAGTCTGGAGTGGGGAAAACTCAAAAGGGGAAGCTGCTAGGAGAAGTTTTGTGGAAATAGGTGCCACTTTGTGGGATTGAATGTTTGTGCACTTCAGATTGGTTGCCATGGGAGATGCAAGGATTTCTCAAACATGTATTAAAAAATTGAAACAACCTTCAAGGTCTGATTTTAGATGAGGGAATAACATAATAAGACATAAATCTCAAAGAAGTCAATTTTACATAATACCCCCTCATTAATACAATCTGCGCACAATGTCTACCTGCCGTGTCGAAATAGTAACTCCTCTGTTATCTGGAACGCTGTTACCTCAGGTAGGACTTCCACCCAATCTCCGACTTCAGTCTTCCGAGGTAAATGGAACACAGATTATATGCTGAAAAAAATTGGACAAATATGAGGATTTTAGCCAATATGTCAAGAGCAGGGTGCGACTGGAGGCAGTGCCTGCTTGCCATGTTGAAATAGTAACTTCGCTGACTGTTATCTGCAACAGTTACCTCAGGTGTGACATCCACCCAAGCGCCGACTTCCAACTCCCCAGGTAAATGGAACGCAGGTTACATGCTGACAAAAATAGGCTTACATTAGGATTTTTAAAGTGCTGTGTAAATAATATTCAACAGCCACAGCAACAAAAATACATCAGTTAGTAAATTAAATCAATGCTAACCTCGCTAAAGCTGCTATAAGCAGTATCATCTGACTTCTCGTGTCTGGTGGAGAGACCAGAACTAAAGGAAGGACCACCAAGCAGGTCAGAAGATTTTACATTGCTGCCCTTTCTCAGGGATTTCTTTACCTGTCAACTTTTCAGTGCCGCTTTATGTTTATTAGTTTGCTTTCGCTGCTCCATCCTCATGGCTAATGTTGACTTATTTAATGTTACATACAGCGCCAGAGTTTGACAGGAAACGAGGTGACTACAAAGCCTGGCTAAGGCAAAGCAAACTAAGCAGTTGCTTAGGACCCCCAGACCTTTGGGGGTCCCTATCAATATTTGAATTTTATCGTAGACCACACATCAAAGGTTTAGCATTGTTTATTAAAAATGACAATGCTATTAAACTTGATGTAATGGTTTTTATTTATTTCGAACAAACAGTAAAAACAGATGACAAAAAACATTGTAGTGGTAGTCATGATCTGTGTAAATGTTTTACCATCAGAATCCTGATTGCTTTTCTTGCCGTAGCTTTTCTGATGTTTCTTTTCTTGCGAATGCTGCCATTTATGATATCCGTCTGGCTGTTTCATCCATATAGCATTTAAGAAATCTCAGGTTTATTTTACAACACAGAAACCAGCAATACTGCTCTGCACAATAAACGCCTATGGGGAGGCACTGCATGTTGCAGCTTTCCTACCGCTGTTCTACTGCTTGTTATCTTTAATAGTAAGAATCAACTTTATCTGTTAAGTTTCTGCACAGTAGGAAGGAATGTGACTTTGATCGCACACTGTAAAGATAAATGTACAAACTCTAGAAGAGTTAAAAAACACTGCTGGGTTTTGCAAACAATGCTCTGTATCACCTGATGCAAAGCTGCTTTTTTTTTTTTCCTAAAAAAGATGCAACCTCAACTTAATTCCTGCTCTCTTCTGTCTCTTGTTTGTTCTTTTTCTTTTCTTGCTTTTCTTTAGATGACGGTGACAAGACCCCTCCGACATTGATTATTATTGCAGTTGGTAAGTCTATCCTCATCCTTGAGCTGCGTGTTAACAGTAAACACAAATTATGTGAGCCCTTTTCAAAAGTAGTGTGACCTCAAATGAACAGTGTTGCTATAATAACACAGATCATGGAGTTCTACAAAGGTCAAAATAACCTAGAATGTCTTAGTTAATAAATTACCCACTTTGCAGAAGTTATTTTTATCTTTTAGCATTTTGCTCCCAAAACAGAAAAAAAGTTTTCTGATCAGTAACTGTAACTGAATTCATTTAACACTGAGTTTAACATTTTAACCTTTTAACTCTTCTGTGTTGATTTGCCTTTGTTTGTTTAATACAGTAGCTGTGTAGAAATCACCAAAACTATTGTTGGCAGATAGCATTTTATTTGCCAATAAAATATAATATATAGTGAAGTGCTACAAGGTACTTTTTTGACAAATTATTGTATAGATATTGATTTTTTGTTACGAGAACTTCTACAAATGGTTAACACTTGAACAGCTGATTTATTTATTTTTTTTCTTGGTGCCAGTTGCTCTCAAATTATTTTAAAGAAATTATGTTAGGCGTCTGCTTCTCAAATAGATCAAGATCATTTCTTCCAACTGGCAGATTTTTATAATTAATTTGAAGAAGAGCTTTCTGTTTAATGTGTGGGGGGGGGGGGGGGGAAAGGGGATTAAATTTCAGGACCGTTCTTAAAGCTCACACACAAACTCTCCAAACATCACAATGTCTTTTTTTTTTTTCATCAAAATAGTGATCTGCATCATCCTCATCATTGGCATTATTATATTTTGCATCCTAAAGAAACGGTAAATCTTTGTTTTATATCTGTGTAAACTAACGCTTTATGGAACTTGGAGTCTGTCTGTTGCTTTTTGTCCTTCCTCAGCCCAGCCATTAACAGTCTGAATGTGTGCCTTTGCTTCCTGTCTGAACTTTCTCGACGTTGCATGATGAAGGGTTTTTTTTTTTTTTTTGCACTTTGAAGTAGGGATGGGGATTTGAAGAAGAAATGACATTATAACATCCTGTAATTCAAATTTTACAGATTTTGCCTAACTACTGATCTGGGAATGCAATGCCCATCTCTACTTCACAGACTTGTGAAGCTTTTATGTTGTTATATACAATGAAAAAGGAACTCTCCTCTACAGAGCTGTGGGTCTCACTGAGAATTCTCTACATACAATATATATATATATATATATATATATATATATATATATATATATGCATCTCAATAAAATAGAATATTAGTGAAAACATAATTTCAGAGTAATTAATGATGTAGATTCCTTACATACTGGGTGTGTTTCAAGTGTTTGTATGTTGCTATTATGTAATTTCTAAAGATTACATTTATCAGATAAAAATGGGCCCAAAATCTTGCAGGAAAATTAAATCGGCTCCATAGAGCTTGTAATTAGAGGGATACATAAAGTGCTTTCAAATTTTGTGATGTATGACAGCAGAAACTTTGGATTTGAAACTTGGCCTTGAGTGAACCAACCATATTGAATGACACTGCTTCCAAAAGCATCACTGGTGGTGGGAACCAAACACTGGACTTCAATAAACTTGGATTCTGAGCTTCTGCACTCTTGCTCTTGGGGAACTTTTTTTTATTTGAAAAGGCACTTTGAGCCACTGAGCAGTATTCTCAGTTTTTCACTTACCCTGTACTTCTGACATTATCTTTGCCTCAGGAGCTTTGCACAAGAAACTATACAGCTCTAACCTGTGTCATGGATGCAGTCAATTCTATGTTAAAATCTCCAGCATACTCTGGAATAGCAAGACTTTTTAGCAATAATTTTTTGTCTTCCCTACCTTGTAGAGGATGTCTGACTCTCTGTCATGTCAGCAATTTTCTTCTTGATTCGCCATCATATGGCCATAAGATAAAGAATCTATACAAAGGTTTTACTTAACTTTTTGATGATATTCTAATTTACTGAGATGCACATAATTTTAGATATTTTTAAATGGCATTTAAAAATGTTTTATGCTACATTAATAAAAGCATTAAATTCTTTTATGTTCAACCCTAAACCAAATAACCTACAAATGACTAATTGCTGCTGACGTGTCTACATAATGAAGCCTCATTATTTTTAGTCTCAAAGAGCAAACCCAAACCTGAATAAACAATCAAAGGAAAGGTTTATCCATTACTTTCTCATTTGCATACTTCTTCAATTAATTCATAAGATTGTACATCACAGAGCCACCACAAATTTCTTTTGGGAGCTAACTGCAATAATTCATAAATCATCAGTGTTCAGTGGAACAGCGATTTATTTTTATTTTCCTGGGACTTCACTTGGCTTTTAATTGGATTTTCAATATGTTTCTGCATATTGTCACCTTCCTAAAATAATGTTTAAGTTATTTTTACCCAAAAGTGATTATTTATTTATTTATTTATGCCTGTATCACTTTTGGCAGAAAATGACACAGGCCATTATCTTAGGAGGTGACATTATGAAAGTTATTTCCATTTATAATGACTATCTGGCTGTATAGGAGAGTTTCTTTAAAACCCACACCACTTCTAACCAAGTACCAAATTTCAAAGTATGTTGAAATTAGTTTTGATCCTTTGGGTTTAATTTAGCTTGTGAATCATTTCTGTTACTAGCTGTATAATGTTTAAGGTTGTTTGTAAATGCATTTAGTGTTTACTTCCTTCAGATAATGATTCTTTATAACTTGGAAAAAAAGAAGGTATTATTTTCATACACAGTACGTCTTCGCTGTGGGTGTGACACTTCAAACTTTACCACATTATTGAATTTGATTTTGCCCATATCTTTTTTTTCAGGAGAAAGTTACAAACATTGATTCTGTTCTGCTTGGATAAATAACCTGATCATAATTTTAATCTTCATATAAAAACAAGACAACTGTGATTATTTTAAGGTGCGCTGTGTGTTAATGGCTGCATGGTTGGCACTTGTTTGTGTTGGTGGTCTCTTTAGATGAGCAGTACACAGGATGGTGGGTGTTGCCCTGCTTGGACCTCAGGTTGCATGTTACAGGAGGTCTCAGCAGGCTAAACTCTTGTTAGTCGCCTTTTCATGCATATATTTAACCAGTGATATTGACCAGTCATTGGTGGGTTACAGCAGTCGGCGAACCCGTACTGTCAAAGATCCTGCAAAAGCTGACGAGGATGTACCACTCTCGGTAAGGAGATTGTTGTCCAACAACAATTGTGTTTAATAAAAACATGATTGCATGATGAGAAAGAACATGTTTTATTTCATTACATTGTATTTAAACAGGTGAATTATGGTATTGTTGGGAGATGTTTTTTTTAATTATTTTATGAGAAGCTCTATAAATGCACAGATCAGCCACAACACTAAAATCATTTGCAGGGTTTTCTTTCTGCAGTAAGCCCTGTAGTCTACAGATATATACTAGATATATCATCAAAAAGATTTCAGAAACAAATTTCAAAAAATAAAACTCATAGAGATGCATTCCACACAGTGGTGTTCTCCAGGCCTTAATTTGTATTAATTTATGTGAATATTAATCTGATTATTGCCTTCCTATGTAATTCTGCTCGATTGTCCTGTTACTAGTCCAAGCTACTAGTAACTTGTTTCTTTAGCATAATATCATTGCTAAAGAAACTCAATGATGTATCAAAGCAAAATGTTAAAATTAAGTGGAAGAAAAGAGTTTTAAAAAAATTATACATTTAAAAAAAAAAGGTTTTCAAGTTTAGAGGTGGCAACTACCAGGCCCAAAATGAAGCTATCACAGTTAGTGATGGTTTGCAGAGTCATATCAAGTGTAGATGAAAATCAACTGTTTCATAAATTCCAGTCACCACAATTGACCAACAGGACATTTTATAGAACTTGATGCTTTCCTCTGTGGTAATTAAACTCAAAAGCACTGCTGAGGTTTCCTGAACCCCTCAGCAGTGCCACAGACTCGTCGTCTCCTTTCCACGCTGCTCTGACGGAGTAATTCATACAAAGGCTTGTTTTAAACGCTCCCTTTTTGTTGGTCTTAGTAATATTAAAATAGCCTGAAAACTGAATTTTAGGTTGACATTAACTGAGCCATAAATTAAATTAGCGCTTTGAACTCTACACTGTGTGTGTAATTAATCTATGTGAGTTTCAATTTTTGAATTGAATTACTGAAATAATCTTTTTGATGGCTTTGTAATTCAGATGTAGCTGAACTTGATTATGGAGTTAGGACACCTTACCCCAGAGTGTTTTTTAGCTCTGGTATGAAGTGTTTGACAAATTCACATTGACATCACGTAATATTTAGAGGCTGTGGTAGGTGGTGTTAAAAAGGCCTTATTTTAGATTGTGGAATTGAGATTTTAATGTTGTGGCTGTTTGTATATTTTTAACTTTCAGCTCTGTTTTTCTCTCCGTCTTTCACATTACTGTAGGTAGCCAGGTATCCTGGGAAAGCTTTCTTCACAAGCCAACGTTCAGCACATTGTTTTCCTCCATTGTAGGTTTGATAATTTTTGTAGAAAGTGATTGGTTACATTTCTCTCTTGCTTTTTTCTTTAGTGAGCGTCACTCTTCTGTTGGTCCAAAACTCCTGCATGTGAAGATACTGCCTTGTGGAGAGGACTATCCCCGGACCACTGAATGAAGACGATTCCAAAGAAGTCATTAAACTCCTCTAGAAATCAGCTTCTGCAGAGAAGTCGGCCTGTAATTTAGACAACATGACATCTATTCTCACTTGATGTTTCAAGCGCCTGGTCACTTCTAATACTCATGAATCTATCTGTGACCCATTTTACTTTTTTGGACATTATTGCACTCTACATTGATTTGGAATATTTGCACTAGAGCACAGCTCAAGCTGGCCTTCAGACACAGCTACAGAGATCTTCTTAATCTAGTAAAAGGAGCATTTTTTAACATTTAATTTTCCACATTGTGTTTAACTTTTCTGTTTGTGCAGAAATATTTGGCCTAATTAAAAAGAAACTTCACATCTTTTGTCACTTTAAAGATAATGGGAGCTTTTGTAATTGTAGAAAAGACTCCTGGTGGTTTAAACCTCAGTCTTAAAGTTCATTATTTATACAGATCAGAAATTAGGGCCTAGAAAAGTTACATCCTATGGGCCTGTTTGCAAAAAAAAAAAATGCTTTACTTTGTATGTATGTGTGTTTGAGTTGCAATAAAGTTTGCCAGTTTAAATTATGTTCTTATCAGTATCAACCATTGGACTTTTTTTTTTCTTTTTATGTTGTTTTTCTTTGTTTGTTTTGCTTTATATTGTCAATAACAAAAACACTTTTTTTCCCATCTGTAATATTCAGTTTTCCTTTTACATCGCAGTAATGCTAACACATTTTTAGGAGCAGAACTTTAAAATTTTCTGTCGGTGCACACATTTTTATTGAACTTGCACTTATTTATCAAGTTAATGACTTCAAATCAATGTGATTTCATATTGTTTGGAGGCAGTTGTCTAATTGTGTATATATATTTCTTTGTAATTAAAATGAANGCTCAGTGGGTAAGTCACCAGTCTTCCACCCGGGAGACCCGGGTTCGAATCCAGGCTGGGGCAAACAGTTACAACAGTGAAATTGAGCTATGCAGTGTGGGTCCTTAGGCAAGACCCTTGGAGCTATATAGCCTACCTCATACCATGAGAGACATTGATAAGCACGACATGCCGGCTCAGACGTCGCCCGGCCAAACAAGGTCTGCGTCAGGTGCTGGGGAACCAGAGCACCTTGATGAAAAATGGGCTACTGGAACAAGACGGAAATGGGCGAGAGATGGATCTGTTGGAATGCTACTACTCAAGTAACCCTAGCCAGAGGGGCTACATGCAAAGACTGTGGGAGGAATGGTTACTTCGACATCCCCAGTCGACACTAACTGCCAAACAACTAGTAGCTCAGTGTTCCAACATCCGCAAACGGCAACTGCTATCACAACTTGAGATTGACGAGGTACAACACAAAGGGAAGGAGCCAGGTCAGAAGGGAGTTAACTACAACTACCCGCCCAGAGACTGGGTATGTAGCCCCAGTAATGAACCATCTGAGCTGAACGAGGCAGCAACTGACCTGAGAGAGAGAATCATGGCCCGAATGAACACCAGACAACCCCGACGCCAACTACAGCAGCTGAGTGAAGTACCATCAGAAGATTGAAGATGTGAATGCAGCATTGAGAACGATCCCTACCAACACCATAACTGAAACCAATGAACTGATATACAACTCAGCATCAGTGATCCTTGAGATGCTTGGCTATAAGAGCAACCATGAGACCCAATATCCTCCTGTCAATGATCTTTTACCAGAATTATTTGATTAGAGAATGCACTAATCTTATGTACTCTCTAGACTTTGCAGTTTTTAAACAAGTTTTCACATTACTTTTCATGAAGAACCAAGCAATTGATAGTCAGTCTGAAAGGGATTAGGCTAATTATTTGGGTTAATGGACAGACGGTTAGAGGCTAAGATCAAGATAACAAGGAGGGAAGTGAGCCAACTGTCAGAGCTCCTAAGAGGTGCAATGAAAAGATCAGTACCTAAGAAGTACAGCCAGATGCCCATACCTGAAGCACTCGAAACTGCCAAACAAAGGC
>NW_015113908.1:285622-331002 GCF_001443285.1 Poecilia latipinna | reverse complement strand
CACACACACACACACACACACACACACACACACACACACACACACACACAGCATACTTTAGTTTTCCTCATCTTCCTGCTCATGATAAGGTTGGAGGAGGGGCGTTTGTTGCCCCAATGCTTCTTGGATCTAAATCTTATATTGTTGGATAATTTATTTATACATTTTCATATGGTGCCATATTTATACGGAAAACTCTGTGTTCAAATAGCTACCATGATAATCATAATTTTCAATTTGTTTTCTCACATTTTTATTTACTTTCATTTACTAGGTATACTTTTTTGAGCCAATTAAGGATGTTGGTAAATATTTTTTTTATGTGAAGCACATTGATATAATTTTTTTGATATCTCTATGCATTGTATAATCTAGAACCAATCAAGTTATGATTACAGAAACAGGAATAGAAAGGACCTTGTTTGGAGGAGGATCAGCGAGGAAGATGGAAAGTCGGGTAAACTATAACTTTTACTATTTGAAAATATTTCCCTGCATTTGCGCTATCCAAATCCATCCAGTAAAAACGTTGAGTCACCTTAAACACACATTATTTAGACGAAATATGCAGGAGATGGTGGAAGAGTTTGAGGGACACGTATGCTAAGGAGTCTAGAGCAAAATGTCAAGCGCCTGACATCTAAGTGCCCACGTGTTTACAGATGACAAAAGTCATAGAAAATCATCAAAATTACTAGAGTCCAACAACTTATCGCTTATTAGAGTTTTAAACATCAGCTGTTCTAACATCCTGTAGGTTGTGGCTGTGCAACACCTTTTTTTATTTTAGTTTATGTGAACTTCTCATTTCAACTGTATTAGACAAGGAGCATAAAGTGGCAAAAATTACATGAAGTGCATCTTTGGATTTTCTGTTGTTTAGCAAATGACTTTATAATTCATATTCCAGGATGTACAAACTCTGATGGAAAGAAAACAGTCTTGCAAACAAAAATCATGTTATGTCATTTGTCAAATGTGCTGGGCAATTTTATCTAACTATGCCTTGTAAAGGTATCTGTATGTTCTGTCTCAAACTTTCACACAAAAAAATCCCCCAAAAGTTGTCAAGTTGTCAAAATCAGTTTTACTTTTGGAACACTGCTGGGAAGCTGAGGTTGTCATCTAAATTTTCCAAATCTGTGGCACAGATTGCAAAACCAGAACCAGACATGAAGCCAAGGGAGTCACATTGTTGGCAGTTTGATGTTGATGAAATAAAACGTTCAGTAAGTAAAAGGCAAAAGCTGCAAAGTCCTATTTCTACCCGTGGATATCCTGGCAAGCACACAAAAGGTATCAGGCAGCGTGTGTTTCAGTGTATAGAGACCACCGTGCATTTGTGTTCGCCAAATGACTCATTAGCACTCTCACCGTTGCCTTCACAGTCGGGAAGCACATCGCACACAAAGCACCTGAACGCTTTTGCCCTGTTTTACACACACTCACATGTAAAGGTGAACAAATCCGTGCGCACAGACCCGGGGATATCCATGAACGGAGAAAACAAAGCTGTTGGTTTGTTTGACAGCTTCTCACACTGAGTGCCACTTAACGGCGAGCAGGTGGAGACGGAGGCCGCATGCATCTGACTGGGTGACTGATGAGTTTCCCCAGGACTCAGACAACAATATGACTAAACTCTGTTTGTGTGTACAGTTCAGGATTTGTCCGTCTTTAATGACTAAGACAGTGACGGACACTTCCGCATGAGTCAGTGTGTGTCTGTCTGGGTGGAGGGAAAATGGGAGTACGGTTGGCGAATAGCGAAATGCTCGGTGTAGCCTGAGGGAAGTGAGACAGGAAATGCCTTTTCATTAGTTGTTTGAGTGGGAGGATGTCACAACCCTGGGGCATCATAATCACGCTTTAGACATAAGTGTAAGCGAAAGGAAAGCAATCTAATCATTTTGTTGATTGATTGAAAAACAAGTGATTTACACATGGGGATGCTAATGGTGTTTTTAGACCTGATAGACTGGTAGGCTCGGTTCGATCAGAGATCAAAATGGCAACATTTGTTACATTTTCAGTTGGTGCAGCTCTGTCACACTGCACTGTGTGGCACCAACCAAATCCTTTGAAAAGACTGTTCCCCTCCTCTCCTGTGGCGGCGCTGCATCAAGAACCACTGAAGGAAATGAGACAAAAACCTCAGAAAAAGACAAGAGTGACACTTTTTTATTCGCAAGATGTAAACAAAAATAGAAGAGCATCAGATTTTAGTGGTTGTAAGATTTCTCCTTTTTCTTTGGTAAGAAACCACGAGTCATTTCTCCCTCTAGTGTAAGACTAAGTTTGTTTTGGTTGTATTTATCCAGAATGCCCTGCATTTGGAGCAGTCTACGATTCGGTTGGTTCACATATCCATTCAAACCGAGTTAACTTCAACTGAACAGAGGTTTTTAGGTGGACCAGAGTTCACTTTTTCGTTGCGCATCAAAGTTTGATTACACATTCACACCTAGTCGAACACATCAGACTTTCTAGAAAAACAAACTAGAGTTCGATTAAAGTGGACTAAACGGTGCTGATGAGAAGAATTTTGACCATATTGGACTGGTATCATTTGTCCTAATAAGGCACAAGTACTAAAAGGGCGTAAACGAGGAGCAAACCATAACTCCAAAAACAACATAAGTCTGGTAACAGTTTACAAATGCACTAAGGGAAAAGACCTTAAGAGACTTGAAGTTTGATGAAACTATAATCTGATATGTTCACGGATGTTTCACCTTAACAGTCATTGTTACATTTTGAGGAAGCTTCCAAACCTGAGGACAACTGCCAGGTCAGCAGCACCATAAGTAGCTTTAATTAACTAGTCTTTGTTTTAAATTTGACCTTTTTGCTGATTAAGCAAAAATTCTTCTTTAAGATCGTAATCATGCAACTGAGAAACAAAGTGAGAACCCAAGTACGTAAAATAATGAACAATACTGTTTACTGATCCAGTTCTGACTCTGCTATTCATGAAAGCAGCCACTCTTCATGACTCCATACAAGCACACCTTCCACTCCACACTGTGAGTCACGTTGCCCTTCAGCAGCCTTTTAAATTCAATACGTTTCAGGCTCATATTGACCCTGAATACAAATGGGAGAGTTTGGAGTAAATGAATATGCTCTGGGCGTTAGTTTGAGTCTCTGTTCTAATACGTTCAAAGCTGTTCAGACACTGAGTGCATGAATCAGTCCTCGCATAGTGATCATATTGTTTGATTCTCCTTCTGCCGCAACCTGATGTTTTACCTGCAGTCCGCCGGCCGAATCCCCCGTCTGCCATTTTTCACATTACATTTACTTAGAAGACCTGGTCGGTGAGCAGGACCAACTCCTTGACAGATTTTGTCCATTTATTTGCTGATACTCATTTATTGATCGGACGTTAAGTAAATCTACCAGAGTTCAGCAATGTCACGTCACCTAAAAACTCAGGAAGGAATCATTATTTCCCTTAAACAGATATTAAACTGGATAATTTGCAGTTTTACAGCAGACAGATACAAAGGCAAAAAAAGGTAACAGCGTCCAAAATAACACCCAAAAAAGAGGCTGTTGTAGAGAATGTGATGGAAAAAGAAAAGGCCACAAGGCCTCCTACACTAATGGAATGTGTGTGGGTGGAAAAAGTTTTGGGAATCTAGTCTCTAATTAGTTAACAAAGCAGGACTCAGCAAAGAGAGTTGCGTTGTCGTAGACAACAGCAGTTTAGAGATTTGTAAGAGATTGAGGATCTGTAGAAGTTACTCCAGATGTTTTATAGAAGAAGAAGAGTCCCCAGTTGAATTAATTCTGATCCAGGATTTCTGCATAATTAAAAAGACATTAACGACAGTTTCAGATAATGTCTTAAACAAACCTGGATTTCCAAAAATAAGATCTTAAATTATCTTTAAGTACGACTAATGTTTGTGCATTTGATCTTTAATTTACATCTTTCTGTTGCTGGGTTATTTTTTGGGGCATAAATCTTTTCTGTGTGCTGTAGTTTGTGCTGAGGACTGTATAGTTTATTGCTCTATGACAAACCTACAGAGCCCTTAATACAGGGCAGTAAATAGCCTGTCAAAAGGAATTTAAAGCCAGACATTCATCCTCACTGGCCAGGTGTAGTTTCTATAGAGAAACACTTTTGCCATGAGGAAAACAAGTATATTTCAAAAGGTTTGGCTTAAAATCACAGTAGCTAACTTAAGCCCATCAATAATAACCATTATGGAGCTTATTGTACCCTATGAAACAACCAGTTTGGAGTCATTTTGCTTTCACTTCAGTCATAGTCTGTTGGTTTGTCACATAAATCCCTCAAAATATGTTGTTGTAGCTTGAATGTTGAAGTTCAGAGGTCATCATACTTCTGAAAGGCACTATCTGCTGCTGCCATAATCGTCAGTGAACAAAGTGAAAAAACATGGAGCTATAGCCTAAAACAAAATAACACTGGTTAGGTAATAAAATAATTGCCTGGTTGAATGTTAATATATTTATGTGTTTTCCAGCCACATAGTGTAATTTTACAGCACAATCATGAAACTTTGGTTGTTAAAAAATTTTATATATGTCAAAGGTGACTTAAAAGAAATTTTTAATTTAACACCTTGAACTTGAACCTCTGTCTTTTTAAGAACCTCCTGCTCTTTCTGAAACTCTGCCTTAAGGAAGTCATGACAACAGCTCTCCTCTATTAACCCTTTATTTTACCACTTTAAGCTACTGAGCCTGGAGGTTTAATGATGAAGTAACACGTTGTTGAGAAACTTTTGCCCTAGATCAAATTAGAACAAACCAATGAAGACTGTGAGTGTTAAGGCCACCTTGTGTTGCTCAACAGTTGGTTAGCATTTCATTTAGATTGTGTAAAAATCAAGCCAGACCAGTTAAGTACATGTTTTCCTATAATGTACAAAACTACTTCACTTTCCTAACAACTACCACACTTTCACACATTTTCACAGCTTCAGCTGTCAGACAGAATTCAAGCGGTTTACCTGTACCTGAGGTTTCGGTTCCATTATGGAGTGAATTTCCTCCACAAATCGTCCCTGCATGAGCCTATCAAATTACCGAGAGTGACAGGAAAGACAGATGAAAGTCAATTACAGCTGACAAGCCGGCCGGCGGACAGGCCGACCACTGCTGGCTACCGCGCTCCCATGTATCCCCAGTTCATTCAGGCTGGCTCTCGAATGCATGAATTACATTTGTCTCCTCTCTGACTTTCTGAATGCTACGGTGAAAATTAATTCATTACAGTCGGTGAATCACGGGGAGATGCAGATTGAAGAGTGATGGAAAAGTTTAACGAATCCGAGGAGGACAGGAAAGTGATTCAAAGTTGTTTGCATTCTTTTAAATCAGTTGAGATTCACCGCGCAAACGAATGAGTGCAATCATCCTGCTGGGACAAATAATACAGGCTCTATAGCAAGAGCACATAGTGATGGACGTGTTATTATTGTCACTAAGCTATTAGCTGATGCAACAAACCATCCGCACATAGCAAATCAAGGGCATGGCAAACCCTAAGCTACGCTGAGGCAAACAAGAAGGGGCAAGAACGTGTCCATTTAAATACTTTTCCAAATTACATCTAACAGTCTTGCTGAAAGTGTGATTGTGAACAGAATAACAGAAGGCCAAAAGCAACTTTCTGCAAACTGCAATGGCAAATGAGCGACATTTAGAGACAAACAATCCTCTCTTTTTCTGACAGACCTATTATTTAAATGTCCTTCTCTGTGTTACAAGACAAAACAAATGTTAATTAACATAAACATCAACTTGACATGTATATGTTTAGCATTTTAACAGAAAGTAACGTGGAACTTTGGTAGAGATACGTATTTAGGGCAGGGAGTCTTTATGGTTTATGGAACGGTCGAAGGGCCGAGGGGATTTCTAGACAAAGTCCAGTGGTTGTTTGGTCTTCTAAGTTGGCTGCAACCTTAAGGAAAAAGTTAGAAGGACATGGGATGTAGGGAACGGACAAAAACGTTAACTTTAAAAACACACAGCACCAACACACAATTGGTAGAAGGCAAATCTAGGCAGTGGGACGTTTCTGGGGAAAATGTATTCTGTGAAACATGAAGTACTGCCATCCATGTGGAAATTTTGCTTCCACAAACCACCTACCTACTACACATTGCTGCAAACCACAGATATCTTCCATAAGACACTGTTTCCTGATGGCTGTGATTTAGAGTGTGAGGTGTTTACTTGACCTCCACATTCCCCCAATTAGGCATCTGTGGCTATGTGCTGGACAAACACGTCTGATCCACGGAAGCTTTTCCTCTCACTTTTCAGGACTTAAAGGATCTGCTGCTGACATCTTGGTGCCAGACAGAGGTTTCATGGGTCAGACCTCTCAGGGTTTCTGCAGGTTTCACCAACTCATGTTTGAGACTTTGGAAGATCATTTTAAGACCATTGGCAACAGAAGTGAGCCATTGGAGAAGATGTACGTCATCCAACCAAGTTGCAGTAATTTTGCAACACAGACAGAAAAATCCAGTAAGCTAGCAAAGGTTTTAGCAGCTAGTTGCCGGTAGCTTCAACCAACATGAGCCGCAGAATACAATGGCAATGTCTGTGCACAACAAATGCTTGCCTGACAGAAACAAATCTGCATGGAGCAGGGGTGTCCAAAGTGCAGCTCAGATGCCATTTGTGACCTTCTGAAGGATTTTGAGCAAAACATAGATTTTTGCTAAAGTTTTTTGTATTCATATAATGACCTGCTTTTACTCAACAGCAAATGTCACAGCCCAAATAAAAACAAAAACATCAACCCAAAAAACTTAGAAACTGTGGGCCTGTCTTATACTAAAGCAATGTTGTAAGACTTTTTTTTATGTTTTGCATAAACAGTGATCCGTTTTCTACAAAAATGTTGATCTGAATAAAACTGATTATTATTGAACAGATGCAACAAAAAAGGCACACAGTTTGTTTAGAAAATGCTATACAGAAATATTTTTTGTGGACCTATGAGCTTTCAACCCAATATTTGTGGCCGTCATGACAAAAAAGTTTGGACACCACAGGCTTAAAATATAAGAGCTTAAATATTTCTTTTACTGTAAAATGTAAGATCTGTGATTAACCTATCGCAGGTCAGCTTACGTTTGATAAACGCATCTAAAACTTTTAAGGATGTGTGGAGACGTCTTATCACTTACAATCCTCAATCCTATCTGGATTTTATTAAGGAAATCACTTTGAATATCAAATTAAATTTATGTGAAGGTCAACATTCAATAACGTTTGTATTAATGTATTGATGCTGACAAGTTGTGTAGTGAAAACGTGCCACTTTGCAGCTTTCCATGAGGAAAACCTCATCCTAGCCTTGAGTTACTGAAGCGACTAAAGCAAAAGTTCACACAGGCCAGACAGGGAAGGAACACCCAATGGTAACAGTTCACTTCATCAATGATGAGCGGAAGAACTCATTTTAGAGACAACGCAGATGGATGAAAGCCTCACAGCTGGAAATGTTGTGCTAAGACAAAGCAATCTGTGTTAACGCTCCAACACTTTAATTTCAGAGGAAGGTTACGCTAACAGTGGAGGGTGTAGTGAGGTTCACTGACAAGCAGAGAATGGAGATCTGTCAGATGTAATGTTGCTCTCTGGTGGTCAAAAACTGAAAGTTTCTGAAAAAAAAAAAAAAAACCTAACTCGATCAATCACAAAATTTTAAATATGTTTTACACACATATATATATATATTATTCATTTTCCTGGCTGCAGCTGCCTGAATGAATTTTTTAAACTGACACCTATGATAAATGCTATTACAATATTCTAGTCTACTAAAAATAAAAACATGTAGTATTATAATCCTATATGCTATGTTATGTATGTCTCTAGATCCACCAATGTTTTTTTAAGATGAAACTAGTTGTGTTTTCACTGATATTAGAATTGTGCAAGACAGAATTATGAAAATTCATTTTGCTAAATAAAAACATGCCCTTTTCTGAAAAAAAAAAACATGTCTTTCAGAGAAGTTTTACACTAGAGTGAGGTGGATTTTCGACTGTATCATAATTAGTTTATTTTGAAAACTGCAATGGCAACACTTTTTTGCTTCACGAGTCACATGATCAACAATTGGATGTTGTTACTGATAGAAAAGGCAAAGAAGACAACGACAGGAAGTGGTAGGAGTTTAGGGATAAAAACTGAAAATAGGATGGAAAGTTGTTAAAGTGTTTGTTAAACATCACATGTGCTTTCATTTGTGTCCAGTCTGGTGTCTGCATGCAAAACAATATCATTTTCTAGCTTACAAGGTGGAAGACCTTTGCTCAAATGTGTGTTTGAAGCACAGAAGCCCTGACCCACAGAAAGAAACATAATGAGTCTCTAAATAGGTTCAATTTGAGTCCATTGACACCGATAAGAGGATTTTACTTTATGTTTATCTGACAATTTACCAAGAGATGAGGCTCTCAGGAGTACTTTTACCTTTTAAGCTCAGCTAATGAGGAGATTTTATCTTATTAGATCCTCAAACGTGAGAACCAGCAACTCGCTTTTCTACCTTTTTTTTGTTCCTCCATGATGGAAATGCACGCTCAATTAATAATCCACCTGTTCAGGTTATACAATGAACAGTTTATGAATGGAGTCTTACGGACTTTCGACAAATTTCCAGCTGAAGGTTTGACTTGAAAATTTTACACAGCGAGCTGATCATAATATTTTCATAATGATAATCAGATGAATGGAGGCGTTCCACTTATGTGCCATAGCTGACATATTGCAGTCTCCTCGTCTCGAGTCCTATTTCATGTTGACAGGCAGGTTTTCGTCCCACGGAGCTTGACGATGTAACGGATGGGTCCAGACCGGCTCATGTGTGCTCTGTGTGTTTGTGCGCGCGTCATGATGATGGATTGGTTTACACAGTTCACGCAGCCTGTAATCTGTCTTATTTGTCAGTATACTGATTAACAGGCAGGTTTCACAGCCAGTTTTGGTCCGTGTCTGTGTTCGGGGCTCACCATCATCTCACGATAGATAGATAGATAAACTTTATTGTCAGTCTCAAAGGTGACACGAATTCTTCATCTTCTTTAATTTACTGACATCTAAATATTGCACAGAAAGAAAAAAAAACCTGTAAGATAAGAGGTCATTTTAAAAAAGTTCCAACGGAGTAATTTAAAATCTTTAGGAAGGAGGTGAGAGAGGGCGGAAAGACTGTAGGTGATAATGAACGCCACTCTGGAAGCCGGCCCTTCAGTCTTCATGGAGAAACACCAGGCTGGGTTGGGAAAATGTCCGTTAGGAGAGAAAGCTGTAGCATTCCGTAAATCTTACTGTAGCTCAAAAACTCAAAATACTTCATATTTAAATGTTGGTTTTCACAGTTAATGCAACACAAATGTAAATAAATTCCAAGTCAGATATGGTTATGATGCAAAGTCAAATCTCTTAAGTTGTTTTTTGATATATGTTCACAAATGGAGAAATGTCATGGCAAGACTATTTAATCTCATGTATTTTCATAGGTTATATGTAGTTTTTTGTTCTGCTTGACTTTTCTGTCAGGAAAAAGTTTGAGTTGAACGCTTTCTCACCTTACCAATCAGCAAACAGAAAGAGAAGGTGTGAACAATGACATCAGTTTTTTTGCACTATTTCAGCATTGTGGAATTACCTGTAGTTTTTAGAAATGGCAGCAAAGGAAGTGAACAAAACCATTCAGTTCATGTTGGCCATGCAGCCAGATATTGAATTAACATCAACAGCCACAGTGGAGGACGGTTGTTACAGCGCAGCCAATTTGTCCAGTCACCTGCCTGTCGTTGAACTGGTGCATTATGAACGTCAAGAACAAACACTAACAATTAGGTCAAATTTAAAACCTCAACACAAGCCATGAAACAACCGTTTATCAACAGCGGAGAGCCCAGACCATCTGTAAGAACTAAAGCTTAGAAAAACTTGATAGTTTTTACCAGGGAAGAGAAACTTCAGACTGCGGTGTAAGTGAATTTTTTTCAAACTTAGTTTCACAGGAAGTTTGATATTTCTGAATATGAAAACCTGGAAAACGAAGATGTTTGGTTTGAGACCATAAAACATTTTCTTAGACATTTTTTGAAGACATGCATTTTAAAAAAAATGTCTTAAATTTGATTTTGTGATGCCTGCAGAAAAACTGATTGTGACATAAATGGCTCTATGTCTCATTTAGAAAATAAATAACACCCCCTCTTTAAAGCTTGGGTTATTACTTTCTAATCTAAACCTGTTTAAAACATTTCCATAACTTCCTCCCTGACCTGTCTGCTGTGTTCTCTGGTCTTCATAATGCTGATGTTGTCTAACAAAACCAAACTGATGCATATCATAGTCATTATGTTTTTCATATAGATCAAATGGATGCACTAATCTATCAGATCCACACTTTATCAATGACAGATATGTCTGCTGCTTACATGATTCACTTTGGCAGAATTACAGCATTACTTCTAGATGGACTGTACAGCAGTAATAGATAAGAAGAACTGTTGACTTACATTTCCCTCCTTGTGTGTACTGTACAGCCTTCCATCTGAGTTCACATTGCTCTGTCTGCTCAGTTTAGCACAATATAAACTCTTACTTAATGTTTTCCAACCGAATGAGCTGCGTTGTGATGCTCAGTGATGGCGATCGCCGGCGTTTTCTGCTAGGCTAACCATTTGCCGGCGCAGAAACACTCAAAGCTGATGCACTTTTCCAAACCAGAGATTCCTTCGGATTTCCTGCCTTTCAGTTATTACAGCTGACTAAACTGCCTTATTCTGCAGTTATTTGTTACAATTGTCAGGCAGTGCATCGCAGTCCGTGTAGACAGTAAGAGTCAATGTGACGGGGTTTGTGGGTAGTGGTCGCTGTGCAAACTGAAGGTTCCAGCTTCTCTAACCCACCTGCTGAAGTTTCCTTTAGGAAGACACTGAATGCTTCAACTCATCTTAAGTTTTTGCCTATTTGCTTGCAGAACTATAGAGCAGGTTCAATCAGTGACTTTATTTCTAAGCAAAGAAAAAGAAAACAGAAAGAAAAATACTTTTGAAACATAAAAACATGCCAATCAATAAACAAAAAATAGCCAATCAATACTTTATTATACCCCCTTTTACTTGTAGGTCAGATTTTGCCATGTACTCCACAAATGAAAAACATTATCCTGCTGTTTTTCATTGAGGCTCCATGGTTCTTGTATTGACACTATGTCACCTGATCACGTTGAGGTACCATGTTGGACGTTGGAAGTGAAGGACTGGTTTATTGTTTTGCCATTGTTTTTGCCTATACAGTCATGGCTCTACTTGTTCAAGTCAAGCTAATTTGTTTGTGGAAGCAACACACCCAGTTGGGTCTCAGACGGCTGCATTTAGAAAAGTTGGACGTAGCCAACTTAGAAACTGACCCTGACCTTCCTCCCTCCTGACGTGTTGACCACTAGGTCATGAATAATGTTTCCTCTTACACCGGAGCAAACTTAAGAGTGTACAAAAGTCTAGATGCTTACAGTTTATTTTCCATATGGTAGGCTACATGCTGGTGGGGCATTTTCTCCATGGTTACAAATTATTAGACATGTACCTTCTCCATTATGTAACATTAAATGACATCTTACTAGTCTTGCTTCTTATGTATTTGAATGTTAACCTTACGTTGTAAAAAGTGTTTTCTGAAAATCCAAAATTGACGACTGCTACCCATCGCCAACTTCTGTTCTCATCAAAAGGAAATCAATAAAATAGTGTCAAATATTAGCAATACTAGGAAACCGATGTTTCCAGAAGAATGTCTCCGGACTGTTTGCTTTTCATGTCACTGAATGGTGCTGCGTTTCCTGAAGATAGACGTCAACCTTCCTTGCCCCGTAGACCGATGCATTATCACCCTGACAAACAGCTTCATCACTAAGCCTACTTTGGATTGATGGATATCGTCACCGACTGGAGATGTTTTCTGTTTTAATTCAGTCACTCGTCCTTTCACTGGGATGGCATCAATCCAGGACCATCTCATTGT
This sequence comes from Poecilia latipinna, assembly GCF_001443285.1. NCBI lineage: Eukaryota > Metazoa > Chordata > Actinopteri > Cyprinodontiformes > Poeciliidae > Poecilia > Poecilia latipinna. The sequence goes on along the minus strand of NW_015113908.1, from coordinate 318,951 downwards.
TGGTCGATGCAGATTTAGGATTGAAACAACATTCATCCAACAGTCCATGACTGATTTTCTGTGGCCACTGGAATGTAATTTTCTTCTGTTTAAACATTAATGATGATTCTAGTTGGATTTTCTGTACATAAATCCTATTTCAGTTTGCTCCAAAACATTCACCTCTGGTCTTTTTGCTTCATTTCGTTTTTTTGTGCATTTTCTATTTTTAAGACTTTAAGTTTTCCCTGTTGAAGTTTTGATGTGCCTTTGATTTTGAGAACATTTTACAACTTGTCCTTTTTGACACTTAAGACTGGGAACAACCAGCATCTCCTGGCAAACTGTGCTGCTTTAACCTTGATAAACAAGTTTTATAATCCTGGTCCATTGTTTCGGCTGACAGCTCTGTGTTTGGGTTCGTGTTTTCTGTCAGTCTGTCAGCTACAACAGCTCCTTATAGCCTCCGAGCACCTTTATAAAACACTTGTAAGTAATATTGTAAATTTTTAGAAAAGTTTTGTTTTTCATTGCTAATTAAAAAGAAAAATCTCCATCTGCAATAACCACCAGTGCTGGCAGTGGCAGGGTTTAGTCCCCCAAAAGATATTATCACAGATGTTACTCTGAACAGTTTGTATATTTTTTTAACTCAAATACTTTCTGTTTACCAGTGTAACGGTGAGATTAATACTTTCGGTGCCTTTAAGTTGTGCAGCTGGGTCCAGTGGAGGAAACTAATTTCCATGTGCACAGGGCCCAGCGGGCAAAAACCAAGCATGAGGTAATGCGCTGTGTGATCAGTTTTTATTCACGTAATCTTACTCAAGACTGCTCAATGCATCTTTTTATTAACTTGATGCCCTTAAAATACCAAAAGGACTGCATAGAGCAGGCTGACGGTTGCTAGTAACCTCACTGATTCCAGACGTAAAAGTTCAATTAATTTGTCAGCAGTTTTTTTTTTCTTTTTCACATACATGCGTAATGTGGAACCTTTTAAAAGCTGCACAACTTTTTAAGATTTAAACACATGAAACCTGAATGAAGTATCTTCAGGAAGGTTCAGATTCACCTCCCGGTGGAGAGAAACTTATTTTTGTTCTCCAGGATTCTGAATCCTCCCAGAACCTGTTTCTAATCCCGGCTGGGCCGCGCAGGAGCGCTGCCACACAACAACCAGAGCCCTAGAAGTCATCCAGTTTCCCCACATAGCTGTCCCTTAGAACAGGCAAGACAACTTTTCCAATCCAATTTATTTATTTTGCACTATTTCAATCAATTCAGATACATTTCAGTGTATCAAAGTTATCACACAGTACAAGTAAACTCATTTTATTTTTCAACTTGGTTCAAACGTTTTGTCTCTAAGGAAAGCTAACAGACTGCATCAAGTCAGTCAGTTTTATTATAAATCACCTTTAATTTTAAATGCAGCTCAAAATGCCATACAGAAATAGACCCAATAAAAACACAGAAAAGTAAGGAACATGTATGGACTTTATGCATTGACTGACCACCGGTAATTTATTATTACACAACTAGTGACAGAAATGTAAATTAGAACATTAGATACTATCGTGTTATTTTTTGTGGCAAGGAAGAACAAAGCGAAGTAAACCTCCTCAGAACTGGTCTTATTATTACACACTTTAACACAATAAGAAATTACATAAAAAGTGTTTAAATAATGTTTCCAGCCATGTACAGTTGCATTTCCCCACAGGCTTTTTTTTTGTGTATGTTAAAGTTCACCAAGTGTATTTCTCCGGGTTTTCCCAGTGAGCCTCAGCTCGCTTTAATGAGATTACTTCTGCCGCTGGAATAACTCAGCCCCCAAGAAATGTTTGTTTAACTCAAAATCTGTTTTTGCATTTACACCAATGACTTCAGCGCCATAAACTAAGGCACAGAATCCAACGGCGCATGAGACGCACTAACCCAACCAGAAGAAAAGCTCTGTTAAGTCAAAGGAAACATGCTAATGCTTTCAGTTAGCTGAAAAAAAATAAAAGAAGGGTCCCGTTTTGTGTGTAGCCTCAGAAGCAGAGAGGCCAGGCTACACAGCCAGGTCAGCTCATGACTGAGAGGTGAGAGGCTCTTCCTGGCAGCTGGTGCCATGAAATTATATAAGGAAGAGATGGGGAGAAAATGGTGAAGCACCAACTTTATAAAGGTTTCTTTTTTGGACATTTGCAAAGCGGCACCTTAGTGAGACGAGCAATATTTCAAGAAAAACAAGGCAGAAAGAAAACATTATCTCTGAGTCCAGTTTGCCAGTTATTGCATTCAGGTTTCACATAGGAATAAACAAACGTTGTGTGTTTAGCCTGAACAGGCGACCCGTGAACCTGCAGCCGGCCTCAGCAGATGGAAGGAAAGATCGGCTATCACAGCCTTTTACTTCTCCGAGAACGTTTCCAAGGAGATCGACTACTTCTAACCTTGTGGCTGCCTAACTTAAGTAACCATGGTGACTAGAAACATTGCCTTACATTAGGAGTATCATGGCAACAGCTGAGCTGATGCGTGTTGCCATGCTCACCCTATACAGGGAAATCCTTTTTCATCTATTTCAGAGGTGACAGCGTCTCTATCAGGCCAGCAGAGTCGAGTCGTTTCCATGTCATGGTCAAAAGGTTTGACCATAAGATGGAAATGCAGTTTGGTGGGAACAGCTGTTTCAGTTTCCTCTTAGATGTTTTGCAAACAAAAACTAAGTATGTTGGGATGTTTCTGTAGGATGGAGGATGAGTAGATATCTGGGTCAGTTCGAAAGAACCAAGCAACTTGGCTAAGCTCTTTATTTTTAATTTTTTATCAAGTTTTATCTTTATCACGCTTCATATTATTGTTTACATCTAGAAATTTCATACATGCGTGTAACCAGGGCAACAAGACTTTTATTTTATCTGCCATTCATAGCCGCTCCGCCGTCGTACAGCAGCTCCATTAACTAGATGAAAACTGGACATGTTGGTGTTATTAATTTATTGCCTCAGCAAAGAGAAAATAATGCAGAAAAACTCCCCAGTCTAATTTGACAAATTTTCTCATATTACTAACCACCTAAATCTGTTGTGTGCTATTTTTAAAACAACAGTTTCTGCCTATATTACAATGTATTTGACAGTTAAATCAAAATAATTTGTGTAATGGTTAAAACACACTAAACTCCCTAACTGTAATACTTGTAATAAATTAAATTTAGCCATTGTCCTTCCTGTCTCACAGGAGTTTATGTATTAACATAGTTGGTTATGTTGATGTTGAATGATTTTCAGATATTATACTGGTCATAGTCTGTTAATATACTGCCAGTAAATAACTTCACAGTGCTCTCTACTGGACAAACGTTTTCTACATGTAACTTTGTAGAAATAAGTTGTAGCTTCTTGTTTTCATGTTTTCCTCCTCTCTCCCCCCTTTTCTTTCATGAACAGTGATAATAAAATCCATGTGACATTAACATATTTACTGCCTCATGATTTCTGTTAGCTTCTCGTTCACATTCTGCCTGCTTTCCGTTTTCCCTCTGCTTCAGACTCTGGCTTCACGCTGCATCAGGTTGTTACTGGGAATATTTGAGTCAAAATCGCCGCCTGCGTTCCTCTCACCTCAAAGTAATCCATCACCCTCGTTCCAACCACCTTTGAGTCCTGATCTTTCCGAGCCGCCTTTATAACACTGCTGACATTCTGCTCTGTCTCTGGAAATGCTGCAGGACTCAGTCGGCTCCACTTTATTCATAAAGGCCAATATCACAAGTCACAAATTTGCCTCCCGGGGCTTCAGGTGTCATTCAGTATCCCCTCCATTCTTAAAGTGTGCAGAGGGCGATCCAAAGGCAGCGGCTTTGGTCTGCCTTTCAGCTCAGCACTGATTGAGTATTCATTCCATTCTACTTATAACCAACTATCTAGAACAGAGCCTGACTGACTGGACTGATGAACCCTGTCAGCCTGGGCTATTATCAGAAATTTTCACCTGGATAATTACCCCAAAAACCAGAAACCCAGCTTCAACCTCAGGTTCTGTCACCATCATTCAGCCTGCTTCCCCCCTAACCCAAGCCAGTGTTACTAAAATGCTTACTCCAACTTAAAATGTTTTAAAAATCTGTATGTAAACTTTTAATTTTGATGACAGTAACAAATACACCAATCTGACATATTCTCTCTGATTATTGCGGCATTTAGCAAATAGAATTTACAAAGTTATTTCTAACTGACCTAAAACAAGAAAATATTCTCTGATGTAATTTCAGACAGTGAAGCAAAACGATGTTTGTGCCTTTTTGGTTTTTAGAGAGTTTCTTTGTCCAACATTGGCAAAAGGGTTGAACAGAAACACAGGGCCGAGTGTATTCAATTCAGTTTCTTTATATAGCACAACACCACAACAACCCCCCTCCCAAAAAAGACAACAGTCTGCAGAAAGACTGTGAAGTTATTGGCAGCAATACCTCGGCTAAATGCCCAGAGAGTTGTTTTGTAATTGGAGAGCAGTAGGAGAAAGTATAGCATACACTTTGCTTCATTCAGAAGGTCTGGACCCTCGACTATTTAGAAACGATTGGTTGCTTGAGCTGTGGACTATAAAATGTTTTTATCCAATCACTAACACTTAGCCATGACGTATGTAATGTGCTAGCTTGACTGCAAAGTAAGCTGAGCTATGAAGCTCACCAGAAATTGTGCGCACCAAAAACAATCGTCCTCCACTTTGAAGAGAGAGGTAAGAGCTGAATGACGTTTTTGACAGCAATAAAACATTTTAAACATTCCTCTTGATCTGACTTCGATATCTGGAGGTGTGGCTAACACCGACTGAATGGCTTTGCTCACTTCCTCCACTGCCGTTGCTAAACTGCAACCTTAGATAAGCAGAATACAGCTCAGAATATCACAGCAGAATATCAACATCATCTTTCACAACTCCTCATTCTGTTCGCTGATTGGTCAGGTTGAAATTCTAGAAGAGAAATCCGGCTCAATGGGAGAAATCCCAGATGGAGCATCGGAGGGAGATGAGAATTGAGTGGAATTGTGTAGAAGAGACAAAAGAGTGTCAGAGTGATGAAGATAGCAGCAGAGCTAACCACTCTAGCTACATGTGTAAATTTACCAAAAAAGAAAATGTACCCCTCGACAAAAATAAACCCCTCATCAGACACATAATAAGTAAAAGATAGAACTAAGAGGTGTTTTGTTTAGAGATGCTGTCATAGCGCTTAGACAAGGGGAATGGAGAAAACTTCCACAGTGTGAATTTAATGCAGATGTAGCTGACAGTTAGGATCAGGACATCTTAAGGAAACTTCATGTCATGCTCAAAGGATCTCGCAGAAGAGTAGAGACTTGAAGACCTAGAGGAACAGAACAGACGGGACAGCTGTGACAATCTCTCACAAGTGATGGATGATGCAAAAAGCACGTCTCTGTGTATAACAAAAAGTGTGAAGTGCTTCTCCTTTCTTGTAGAAAATAAGTCAGATCCTTGTGACCTATTTTCCATCGTGTAAACCCTGAAGATGAACACAGACTAACGCGCGAGTTCACCTACAAAAGGACTCTCAAGATCTCGAGGCAGAGGAGATCAAATATGTTTGATAATATAACAGAAGGTATGGCTCATTATAGGAAAACATTAGATTTTTAGTGTAACATGCATGATGATGAAGATATAATTGAAATTAATTTAACTAAGCAACAAAACACCACAGGACCCGCAGAGATCAAGATCAAAAACATGTTAGCTAGCTGACTGCTAGCGCTACACTGGCTCTGGAGATGGGTTAGCAAAACAATTAGTCTAGGTTAGCAGTTCAAATGAAAATAAGAGAATATTTATCTGCGTTATAGAAAAGAGATTTACATCTGGTCTATTTTTTTCACTTCTGCTCAAGAGAATCAAATGGAGAGTCTTCCCCAACCTGACCACAACATCCAGCATGTCTGTCATCTGTACTAAACACTGTCAGTGGCTGCAACTTCACATATTTTATCTTATATATTAATCTTATTGCCACTTAAAAGTTTTTCTCCATAAAGAACTTTTCTTTCCATATTTAAAAACAGACAGACTTTCTCAAACAGAGTTGTCCATAAATTGTTACCATTATGGCTTATAACTGCAGGATTTTAAGAAAAGTAAAAGAATCTCAAATGTAAAGTTTACAAAAATAAAACTAAACACTGAAAAATAAGGCAAAATGAAACATTTTTACTCTCTACCAGAGATATCCTTCACAACATCCGATGGTAAGAGACAGACATGGTATTGGTGGAAAGTTTTCTATCTGCAACACATCTGAGACTGTGATGCAACCACCTAACTTACGGTATGAAATGTCCTGCCACAGTGTTACACAAAAGGCATGAGTAAATTCACATGTTAGCTTGTCTTGCTAACTATAGTTAGCCTGGCACTTGTGTATCACAAACCACTGTTTGTACCAAGTACCAGTGGTTTAGGGACCACAATCATCAGAAATCTGTGAATACTTGAGGCTCCCTCAAGTATTCAAAATGTGAAATGCAAAACTGTTTTAATTGTTGATACACCAAATATACTTAAATATGGATCGATATGCACAGTGGAAACCGTCTTCATCTACAGCCTTCCTCAACTACGCTGTTGGGGGTACAGCTTATCAGCACCAAGGAAAATTAAGTATTGGCTATTTTGTGAATGCCAGCAAATAGTATTCCACCTACACTGCAAAACCACAAAATCTTTCACAGGTCCTATCTTAGTAAACTTGAAATAAGACACAACTGTTACTTACAAGTAACATTTCAGGAAAAAAATAGGAGCTTGATATAAGTCAATAATTCCTTAATATTGATGAGAAAGTGCTTTCAGTAGCAGATTATTTCACTTACAAGTTAAAGGAGAGGGTGGCATTCCCAGATCATTGTTCTGACTTGTGAAGTAATTGGATCGCGGCACATTCCCACTTTCTACTTATCCACCTTCAGAGTGACCACAGACTATGTTTGAGGAAAGCAGCTTGGATGGCTCTATTTCTGCCTTGTTCCAGTTCCCTATCAATCAGTTTTCTCCCTCCGTCTCTAATCCATCATTCCTCCTGTCTCCATATCTTTGTATCAACAGATACAGCACATAAAACACTGACATCTCACAGATACCTGGAGACCTACCTGCTCAGTTTGTGTGTCAGTGTTGGTAGAAAAGGAAAGAATTGGCTCAACATGTGGTTCTTCATGTTTACCTGAGTTGTGACTACTAAATAAGTGTTTTGGATAATACCTGTCTTGTAGCTGCCAATAGAGCTGGTAATTAAAACATTGGCATGAAAGCTACTGGATTATTACAGCCTTGAACCGGAGCTGCCTAGAAATACCTGTAGTCCCCTACGTTCAACAGCAACTTCCCTTTTTTCAACGTACATGTACAGTTGTGAAAAAATGTATGCCGTCTTTTATGTCTATCAGGAAGAAACTAAAATCACAACTATTTCATTGTAACACAACAACTTACACCCACACTTCAATCAACACACATCTTTAGAGCTATTGAAGTTCTTGACCTCAGTGTCTTCTGTTCCTAATTTTCCTTTTTCCAGAAAGTTTTTAGTTTTCTGTTGCTGTTTCCTCACCATATGGTTTGTCATAGCGGGTAAGGTGATGGCCCCTGGAGATCCATGATGTACTTGGGTAACAATGTGACCCTGCACCGCTGACCAGAAGGTTTTCAGAGTAGCGATAGGTGTCAGCTGTCGGGGGACGGGGCACCCGCTACGCTAGCATCTGGTCCGAAGACACGCATGCATACGCCCAACATATTTAGCTGCTTTGTTGAAACTTGTTGTTTATTAATTCTGAATGTAAAATTTTGAACCTGTTGATTAGAAGACAAACTTCTATTAGAGCCCAAAATGAAAAACATTTTTGCACTCGAATGTATATAGACTTCAGAGCGTAAACATATTTGTCTTCATTCTCCATCAGCTACTCTTTATTTTCTTCATTCTTTTCCTCTCCCACACATCGTACCTCTCCAGCTGTCAGTCAGCAGATGTCGGCCAACTCTTGTTTGTAGCGAGAACGCAGCCGGCTGCTTCTGGAAAAATCCACTTGAGTTGACACCGAGTCACGTCAGAATCATTCTTCTCCTAATGCTGCGCTTACATTGATTTGCGTCTGTTTACGTTGTGTTCAGCAGCTGCTGATAGTAGCTTTAGTTTTGTCTGCGCTTTTATCTGCCGTTTGCTGTGGAGTGCCATTGAAATGCGCATCGTTTGTTGAAGAGGCTGTGATTCGCAGATCCTCAAATCTGCATTCAGGAAAAAAAAACACTCAGGATCTGGATGGTTTTGAGCTACCGGTTCATGATTCACACTTGCTTAACACACAATTTGTTGTTTTGATTGTTGCAAATAAAACACTCAAAAAGACCTTGTTTTCTGAAACTTTGCTCTGGAGGAACTGCAGCCCAGTCGACTAGCAGAACTACATTCCAACGTTTTAGAAAGGTTTTTGAAGTTGTAAAGCATAGCTGCAGAGGAAGGCAATGACGAGGCTAGTCGAGCTTTGATGTTGATTTGAAATGCTCCCTATGCTCAAAAAGTACAACAATTGGTCTCATTTTGTTCTTTATTGAAGATGTTTTTCTGATGTTGTACTCCGAACCACAGAGCCCTAGACCAGGCCAAAACCAAGGCTTTGAGAAAAGCAAGACCAGGTTGAAGACCAAACCAAAGCAAAACCATTTTCAAGGCCATTCCTACAATCAGAAAGATGCTGTTTTTGCTGCAGACCTTAAAAATATTGCCACTTTTCAAACATTAAAAAGTTGCCTTGCAAGTTTCATGAGTAAAAATTTAGTTGAGACAGAGACAAGACCAAGACTTAGAAACCATGACTTGAGACTGAGTTCAATCCGAAGTACCACTGCACTGTTTGACCTCTTATCTTGGGAATTTTGGTCAGTAACATGGTATAAAGGTAAGTATTACCTACATTAATCTATGCATGAATTCATCGTCAACACCTACTTATCCTTGCAGGATCACAGAGGAGCTGGTTCCTATCTCCAGCGATCATTGGGGTGAGAGAAACAATACAACCTGGACAGGTTTGCCATTCTGTTCCCAATTCCTGCTGTTAGCAGATGGCTTCATGAATATTCTTTGTTTGAAGAAACACTTAATAGTGTATTGATCAACAATACAAAGTTATTCGGATTAAGTCTATGGCTTAAGTTTCCTTCAAATCACATGTCTGCTGTGATTTGAAGGAAACTGGGTGACCAAACACTTTCACTAAGGTATGTCATTAAGCGTTTGCTTCCTTACATGATGTTTTCTTTTATTATTTTGATTTTATGAAATAAAAGCAATGATTTGTGTAGGATGGTTTGTTGTGTACTTTCAGTGTTTCAAAAGATTCTGATTTAAATTACAGTGTTTAGCCACCATTTTCCTGTGCAGATGGTTCCTGTCTACTTCCTGTTGTGTCCAACTCTACTTCCATGCTGTTTTCTCACTCACTCCTGTTTCCAACTTGCTTTGGGACCTTTTGGTTTGGTATTCCGACGTATTTTTGTTTTGGGTTTATGATTCTCCAGATTTAGGCGATCAAAAGACGACTTGTTTTAAATTTGCCATAACAACCGGTGCTAATCTCAGATGGAGTTCAGCCACAGAACACTTTAGTGTTAGATCACATGTCCAATATGCAGAGATGTACTGAATCGGGTCTGGATTGTGACTGAAGTTGTTCTGACCAAAATTTAATACCCCTAAAGTTCTTGTTGCCTCGTCAGCAGATTTTTCATTAAATAACCAAAAACCGTCATTTGAAGCAGCAAGTCATGAAAGTCTGCAAATAAGCATCCAGGTTTGAAACTCCCATCCACCCAGTGAGCTGAACGCTCTTAACAGTATGTTACATATCATAGTTATGACCCCACACTTCCCTTAATGTTCTCAAGGAAACAATCTGGAACAGCGAGATGATGTCTTCATTTTCCAAAAGACACACCCCCGCACACATTAAACACTGCATATATCATGCCACCCCTCTCTTTTATGATCATTGCTACCATTAGCGAGAACTCATGTATGGCAGCGGCACCACAGTATGAGACTGATGAGGAGGAAAAAGGTTCTGACTTCTGTGGTAGTTGATCAATTCAGCTGATATGGAGGAAAAGGAAATATGTCGCACAGAAACCTCAGGAATGTTGGCGATTCTTTGAAAAATTGAGCGGACCTTTTCAAGATATTTACTTCATCCAAATTTAATCATCTACATACCAATTTTTGCAATTCCTTTTTGTTTTTTTTTATCCCTCTATTTAGATTGTTGGAAGAATGTGGTAAATGTTTCTTGGCTAAATGATTGCACTCTCACTGTTAATCTTTCCTGTTCAATATACTTAAGATTACACTATTTTGTAAGACTGTGAATGTAAATAAAAGTCATACTACAGCACGTAGTTTAGGAGGTCATGTTACCATGGCAACAGGTTTGTGTATAGTCTAGCCAACACAGAGTGAGGAAAAAGGAGTGATTTTGAGTGTTTCAAGGATTTTTCTGCGTTATTTCCTTTGCTTTAGCACACTCCATTAAATTAATAACACCTACATCTCCAGGTTCCATTTTGTTAAAGTAATTCTACAACGCCAGCGCAGCATACCAAATGAAACACAGAAAAAACATGAGTTTAAAAATCATATTTTAAACAACCTAATCCAGGCATTAAGGAACAGAAATTATGTTATCTCAGTTTAGTGTTGTAAATGTCGATATATAATGGTTATTTAACCTAGCACTACTAACCCCAAGCTTTTTTTTTATCCTGCTTCAAAAATCAGGAGCAAAAACGCTCTAAGTGGAAGGTGACTTTAAGAATCATTGATCCCTGATGAATATTCTTTCCGGTCCTCATAGTGTCCTAGCTTTATACGCATTCCACTCAACTTTTCCTTTTTGTCATTGTCCTTTGTTTCGTCCAATGAAGCACAGATGCCATAAAAAATAATGCCTTGGAGAAAAGCTATAGAACCTCAGCTTTATGCTGTAGTTTGGTGAAAGTAAAAACCCACTCCAGGGTATGAGGCTGCATCCTTGAACCAAAGAACATCACAGGGATGACAAACGATGTCTGGTAAATGGCCTATTGAGACAGTAACGCAAAGACTGGCCTCAGAAACGTACAAATAAAAACACACAAGCACAAACATAGCGGCGCCTCACAAATGTCGGGGACTTGCCCAATGTACCAGGAAATAAAGCATGGCTTGACAAAGATGTGGAAAATATTGGTAGAAACCAAGAATGCATAAACTTTGACTCTCTTTTTCTCTTCGCACACTTTCATATGAAGCTTTAGGGAGCTACACACACACACACACACTTGGTGTCACGGCTGAGAGAAAATTTAACAGGAGCACTTGTGAAGTTGCCTTCAGAGGACAATTACCAAAAGTCTGATCTGAGTTCAAATGAAGCAAAGTTTGAGCTAAAAGTCTGTAGAAATGAGGCTTTGACTAAAAGGTCAGTTCTTTGTGTTCACTTGTATGTCTTGTGTAATGCTAAATTATATTTTTTGGGAAGTTGGTGGACTTAAAACAGTCATACAGACTGATCTACTCTTACTTTTAGAGGCATTCACAATAAGTTGAACCCCTCTAGTTGGGAGGTTATAGTGAACTCAAGCCAATAAACAAAACACAAGTCAAGGTGATGGAGGATGGCCAGGCGGCCCAGAAAACTACGTCAAAGTTTTCATTTGTTGTTTCACACGAGATATCTGTTGAAACAAATGTGATCAGCTAGTGATCTACTGTAAACTAAATCAGCTAGCTAACATAATTAGTAGATGCTAACATGGAAAACAAAGCAAATTGTAGGATAATAAATGGATATTTAAAGTGACAAACATCTTTAAGTCTTTAGAACAAGCCATCCTAAAATATTTGAGAAGATGTTTTGATCCAAATGCTTACTGTTAACAGCTTGAGTTGGAACTCTCCTTTTTTGTCTCTGCAGATATTTGCCCACATTTGATCATGACGTTGAGAGTCACCTGGTACCTACCAGGTACTCCAACTTCTAGAGGCCTTTCTGCTAATAGTTTCCATTGTCAATTGTCAAATTTATTAGAAGATTCAACATTTACATTAAACTGGAACCCATATCTATGCTACGTACTCCAACCAATCAAATGGCTCCAATGGATGTTGTAGGATTTCTGAATCTCTGTCATAATTGCAAAGCTAAATGGTAGTAGAATGTACCAAGGTGGAACCTGTTGTAAAAATCTTGGTAACCATTGTTGAATAAACTATTTACACGTCCCTCTCTGTCTATATTTGTACCAATTTACTTCCAAATTAGACAGTACCTACTTCCTACTGAGTGCTTATTAGTTTTGTTATAAAACTGTTTTAAGCACCACTTCACTCAATATCTTCACCTCAAGAGAGAAAAAAAAGTGATCTCATTGATTCCAGTAAAAAGAATCAATGCTAAGATGAACTTTAGGTAATTTATTCAGATTGTTGTCATTGGAGCACCTTCATCCATCAGCATGAGACTCTCCAGTCATTACTGGCCTTCCTGGGAGCCTTCATAAATTGGTTTGCAAATAGTCAAGTTTGTCACCATAAATCAGTGGATTTTTGAAACTGTACAGTCACAGGGACACATCCTCCTCAATATGGTCTGGAAATTTTTCAAATTTCAGCAAACAGACAAGCCAATGTCCCTGTAAAGTATGACAAATGTTTTATCTGTCTGCCTCCATTTGTCTGTCAAGGCTGCTTGTTTAGGAAAGATTTATGTGCAGCTCTTCCACTAAGATCAGCAAGTGAGCAAACAGCAGGACAATCAAGGGGTGTGGGGAATTCGGGATTAACATGAAAACGAGAAAGTAATGTGGTTATATTCATAAGATGCAAATATGTGTGTCGATTTGGTTGTTCGAAACATGTTCCCCTGAGCTCTTGCTCAAATATAATAAAGAAAACTATCTTTTCTTTCATCACACTTTCAGACAGAATGAATGAACAAACAAAAAAAGAACAAGAAGAAGCTGCTCTTCCATGCCTATGGGAGTGCCTGACACCTGATAGATGCTGACAGCCTATGAACCGTCTTCCTGGGCAACATATACTGGTGCAAATGAAAGGAGAGAATAGTCAAATAAGCACATGGTTGTGCGTCAAAGTGAAACTGCATCAAAAGCGAATTGAGAGATAGAAGCATATAAAAATCATATGAGAGGACAAGCAGAGGCGCCGAAGACAGCAGCTGGAATATAAGACGTAGCAACTCATGAGCTTCTGCAATAAACGAAAACACCACAGCATGCAGTGATGTGAAAAATGATTTACTTCCTTAGAGATTTCTTCTGTTTTTGTCACACATCAAACATGTTTTCTATGAATACAAACAAAACCTTTAAAGTGATCTTTTAATTTACCGGGAGAAAACAGGTATCCAAAGCAACCTGGCCCTGTGTGAAAATGTAAGCGTGTTAAATCATGAATAACCGTGATTAAACAGATTTTTCTACTATTACTGCCAGACGTGTACAATAAAGAAAAACATGAAACGCAACCTGTCTGACATCAGGAGGTAGACTATAAAGATCCCTAAAGGCGACGCATCACTCCCGAGTTGAAAGAAGTTGAAAGACAGATGAGAAACAAAGTGGTTGAATTTTAATTTGAAGTGACTTCTAGTACTTTGGGCTGTCATCAGTGAGAGCTACTTTTCACAGATAAAGACACACTGAAACAGTAGGGAACCTCCTGAGGAGCTAAAAAACCTCCAAAATGAACACAAGAGTTCATCCAGAACATCATGAGGTATAATGTTTGAAGCAGAGCAGACCCCACGTGCCTTATGCCTGGTTCACAAGGCAAGGTTTTAAAATCACTGTCTGATTTTCAAAACCTGAGTGACCACACACGATGATAAGAACATCTTAGGCATAACAGGTTTGGTCGCAGAGTGTGTGGTACCGAGACACACGGCTGGAGAGACACACCACACACAAACTGATTACATTCACCAACATTCAGACATCAGACAGGAAATTTCACAAAACTTCTCAAGACCAAACATAAGATTAGAGTGAACAAATTTCGACTGGGAAGAAGCAACGCCTATATAGATGTCCATTAGATGTTTTGGTGAGCCATGGCAGTAGTTCAGTCTTCTATGTTTTTTCAATTCCCCTCTGTCTTTCTGTCAGCTCGCTTTCTGACTGGCTATGTGATGATTTACAATGAAATTAGTCATTCCCATTCATGCATACCAAAACTACCCTGGGGCCGACACCACTGACCCTTCTGGACCATCAGTGGGTGAAGTGTCTTGCTCGAGAACATTACAAAGACAGATGGAGTAACCCACCATCAGAAAAGGATATATTGCCTTCTCTGGGAAGGGGACAAGGTCGTTCTGCAAGTGCAGAGTACAAGTATCTGAAGGTTTTGTTGTGATCTGTCTGGTGAAGAGAGAACTCAGCCAAAAGACAAATCTCCAATCAACCTACATTACTACCCTCATCTGGGTAGTAACCGAAAGATTGAGATCATGGACACTAGTGGTCAAAATGAGTTTCCTCTGAAGGCTCTCACATAGAGTTAGGGTGAGAAGCTTGGTCATCCAGTAGAGACTCTATACATCGAGAGGAGCCAGATGAGGTGACTCAGGCATCTGGTTAGGATGCGTCAGCTTGCCACCCTGGTGAGGTGTACTGGACATGTCCCCCTGAGAGGAGACCCAGGGGAAGACCCAGGACAAGCTGGAAGGACGATGTTTCTTGGTTGGACTGGGAAAACCTTAGAGTTCCCCCAAAGTGACCCAGATCCGCATCAAGCAGAAGATAATGGATGGATGTTTCCTTTTTATCCAGCGTAATAGACTTCTGTCATCAATGATTTCTGTGAACATAGGAAACAAAGCCTTTCAGCTGCTGTAAATCCGTATCTTTGGCAGTTTTGTGGTACCACACCAATATTTAGTCAACAAGGTTTTCCTCATGTTGAACCTGACTTTAAAAAATATAAAGTCATGCAACCCAAAGATTGTCGTAGCTTAGGTTTGTGTAAACTTATTAAGAAGGCACACATTAATTTGCTTTGATGAGTTGTTAGTGTAAACTTTATTATCTCCTCCTAACCTCCAGAGTGTACGACTTTGGTGAGCTAACATCAAACAATTAAAAGCCGGCAGGAAAGCAAGAAACATACAGAGGCACTGATACATTATACTCCCTGAGAATGTAATTTAACTGACAGCCTGTCAGACTAATTGAAGAACTGACTGTGATCAGTGTGCTACTAAAAGTGACCTGTCGTTTCTTGACTCATCCCAAATGTCTTCATCCATGGGCAATATGACTAACTGACTGAATAAATCATAGTTCCACAAACAGACAGGAATAAGTGATGGTCCTTCCACAGATAGTAACACATTTTAAAAAAAATGTTTGTAGACAATATTCCTTCAGTGCTGCTGTTTCTGTATTGTTTTTGACCCAGGCCTCACTAAGCACTATTATAATTAATACGACTCCACCATGGAAGACTGATTCGACTCACAGGGATGACGGACATCGGCATATTTTATGAATGGTCAGCAGTTCAATGCGGTTACGTTTTGGCAAGGATTGTGTACAAAGTAATAACTTAAATCATCAGAGGTCAACCATTCTCAAAGACCTTTTGCATTTCACTACAACCTAGCCAATACGGATTCCATTTTGGTTGGCGTGGACATTCGGAAACAAAATGTCCTGCTTGAATAATAAAGCCTGTCAAGTGAAGTGATTGAGTTAAATTCTTTTAGCTTTCAGGGACAGTTCACAGCTTTTGAAGAGAGGTTTTGTTGATCAATATGAAATGGTAAACAACCTGAAAATCTAATACAGTGTGTACCTAACATTAAAGCTGTAAAATGTCTTAAATTAATTTAAAAACAAAAGCAGGCTTGCTTATATTTTGTTGTAGCAGGACTATTTAACCTTTCATATGTAGTTTTTTTTCTCCTAAGACTTTTCTGTCAGGCAAAAGTTTGAGTTGCACTCAGACATCTTCAATTCATTCTGTGACTCGAGGCAGTTGAGGCTACCGGTATGTAGCTGCTAGCATACCTTTGCTAACTAGCTAGCACTATGGAGATTGACATTACCGGTATGTAGTTGCTAAGATACCTTAGCTATTTAGCTAACTCATTTGCTAGTTAGCTAGCTCTTGATGTTACCAGTATGTCGCTGCTAACATACCTTTGCTAATTAGCTAGCCAGCTAGCTAGCTAATATGTAGTGTAATACAGCAGAATCCTCCATCCATCCTGTATATTTATTGATTTTTCAGTCTTAAGTTTCATTAAAAAAATATTACAAAGGTCTTTAAATATCTTTACTTGGAAAACAATTCATGTAAGCTTACTTCTGTATCAGTGTTTAATGTGTTTAAAATGTCAGTTAAACAATAGAGTTGCAAATACTAATTAAGATTTGCCCACTTTTATTCCTAATCATATCAAGGATCCATAACAACAGGAAGGTTTGAAAAAAACCTCCATCTTTAATCCTTACTGGTTAACATAACATTCATGTATGTGGAGGTCAGAAACTAATACAGGAAACAAAATACTATACCAACCTTAAAAAGAAGGACATGCTAACAGTCAAAACTTCAGCTTTTATCCTTAAAGTCTTTACTGCTATCCTGATGCACCTGGGAGATACTGAAAACAAGGATAGGAGGTGAGAATATGGAGGACAAGAAACAAATAAGGACCTTGACTGATTCTTGGATGGTTCAGTGCAGAAAAGGTGGAAAAGGTGGCGGCTTAGTGGCGCAAACAGAAACACACACGGTTGCTCTCATTCATCCTCAAGGTGTTTGTGGACATTATTCACCTGAATGAGCTCTCCATGCATGCCACAGTGATTGATGTGTGTGCTTGTGTGTGTGCGTGTACTGGTGTGTATTAGTCCATCAGAGTCTGATTGTCTGTGTGTGAAACTGCCCCTATTTAGAGCTAATCTTGGCCATAAATCTTGGCTCTTTCTCCTCTTTGCACTCAAATGCACATTTTCAAAGATTTTCATGGAAGTGCTGTTCCAGGTCTTTGGTCTACATCCTCCAGCAGCCATTCAACCTCAGCTTGGCGATTCGGATACAAATAAATGTAAAAAATAAGAACGAAAACGAGGTAGATCAGAATTCTCCTGTAACAGGTTGGTCGTACAAACAGTTTTCTAAAATCTTAACTTAAGACATAGATGGCATTCAAAACCAAGCATGTTCAGAATGTCAAATCCAATTTCAACAATCAACTATCTTAAATCTTGGTTTGTTTAAAGACCTATGGTCCCATTTGTATTTCTAAATCTGATGATTATTTTTTGTCACAGTTAATTTTTTCACTTGGCAGTTTAGATTGTAAATTTCTCTCTTGCCGACTTTGTCGTCAGTGGATGACAAAGCTGGTTCTCTTGGGAGGTTAATGTTTGATTCAAAACAACAATCTGAAGGGAGGCTTGAAAAGTCTGGTGTTGTGTTCAAGTTATGCGATAATTTAGCAGCAAAACTGGTTTCTGAATTAAAAAATGTTGCTTATTTATCAATATATAATTTGCAACTGAAATGGAATTAATTGTCATTAATTAACTACAGATTTAGCAATTGATTGAATTACAAATTTTCATCAAGTCCTACCACTGATTTTATTGTCCCTTGTTGACAAGACAGATAAATATGCTGGTATATGGTATAAAACTGGTATAAAAAATAATAGAAGTTTAAGATGTAAACCCACACAACCTTCCCACACAAATGTACATTTTAGCCAAAAAAATAAGAAATAAAAGTTCTGGAAAATAGTTTGACTCAATACAAATAAAAATGTAGGACGTAACTTATGGAATCACTTGGAATCATAGCTTCTCTGTTTTATTGACAGCTATTAAAACCATACGTTTTATTTTTCTCAATGTGTAGCAGATTGACTTTTTCAAGATTTCCCAAAGCCCTTTACGTTGCGGCACTTTGCTGTAACCGATATTGACAGATCACTTTACCCGTTATTAGCCAGAGCTGATCTTTTACCAACTCTCCTGAATCCAACATTTAACACCGACTGCTGTCCCACCAGGAGTAGACTCACGATGCCAGTACATTACATCCACCCAGAAAATCACTCGTGACTGTTAACAAGTCCAAATCTTGTCGAATGTCCTTTCGATTTGCAGTTGGGCATTAAATAGAGGAGTTACTCTTCCACTGAGAAAGCATGTCATGGTTTCTCATTCCTTGTTGTGGTTTCCTCTCTCACTTTCTCCCCAGTTAAACGGAACCCCGTGCCTCGATTACAAGGTAATACGAGAAGGTCCACTGCTCTCCTCAAACATCTCCCACGTCTCTGTCCTTCTGTCACTCTTCATTTCAGCCTGCTGGAAGCGATCCAATGGCCCCTGCTGCAATCACACTACGCCAACCTCACCTCAAACTCCTCTACGCCCCGCACGCCCTCCGCTCCTCCTCCTCCTTTCTGTCTTTGCCCAGCGCACCTCGGGTTTTTAAGATCTTGGGGCTCAGAGGGTGATTTCATCCTTCACTGGGCCATGAAAGCTCTTTATAAGTACATCACCACTGCCAGCGCATTAATCGCCTCAGCCATATTGATTGGGCTGTTCTGTTGAGGAAGCCGGCATATGGAGGAGAGAGGGAGAGGATGGTGTTTGTAATTTATCGCTCAAAATCGTGCCATGCTTCTAATTCATCTGTTGGCTGATGCAGGCACTCGTCTATCTGCTGTTTCCTACATGCATTAGGCTTCTGTACGTCTCGCTTGCTAAGCTAATAGATATCATTTTGGTGCATGTAAACAACCTGTAAGCCCAGATCTACAGGAATGTCTTCTTTTTATTCATTTTTCATATCTGTGAGAAACAAATTTGTTCAGATTTGAAGTGAAAACATATCATAGTGTTAAGAAGCAACAAGTTTTCCTTTGATGTTTTGAATTCTAGCGTGTGTAAATGAACCTCTGTCTGTGTGAAATGTTTGTTACCTTGGCTGCTGCCATCTTGGGACCCTGCTAAGGAAGAGGCCCGCCTCAAACCCAGCTCTTTTATAAAAGGAGCAGTGATGAGAGCTGGAGTTTTATTGGCTGGGGTAAATTGAGAAGGCGGGGTCAACCTGGATAGAGGTGGACTGCTGGGAGGGCGGCCATTTTGAACTGTGCTGTGCTGCTGGAGACTTAATAAACTGGCTCTGTTTGCTGTACAGCCAAGTTTGCTGACGTTTTCCTTCCACACCTCTTAGCCTAACACATCAATTCAACTTTGCTTATTTTGGCTTCTTTTTTTTTTTTAAACCACACTCAAAGAGAGAAAGAAAAAAAGCTTCAAGGTTTCTTCAAGATTTTATAACCGAGTATTGTCAGCCAATCCGACCCAACAAGAAGTTCTGGTTGATTATGTCAACACAACAAGGCAACTAATAAAACATTTCCTCTCTTACTTCAAAATAACTGTCTTTCCAGTTATAGCTATTTCATTAGTATTTGCGTTTTGATGTGTCATTTGTTAGGCTTTAAAAGTAATCCTAAAGGAGGTAATAAACTTTGTGTTAACTTTTTTTTTGGCTTGATGCAATATTCTAATCCTAAATTTCATGTTTTAGTAGCTGTAGGCAAAATCATCATAACCAACAAAAATCTAGACTTGAAAACATGAGTCAGTAGTTTTGCTTCCATCCAGGAAGGAAGTAATAAATACCAAACACTAGTGGTCCAAACACACAGCCTTGAGGTGCTCTGTGGTTTACCTGGTTTACCATTATTTGACATATTCTGTTTATTGTACTGGCTGTATGGCCAAATTCCAATATTAATCATAACACATTGGTTGTTGTATTATCGCAAAAATGTGAAATCTGACTCATTGTTTTTCATACAAAAGAGGCAAACCAATAATAAAGTTTTTAGTTACTTAAAACAAAAATGTTTTATTTTTAGAGATTAGGAAATTAGTTGCTTCTATCAACAGTTGATTTACCATAAACTCAGCATAAACTGCCACATCCGAAAAATAGGAAAAGTAGTTGACCGACGTTATACGTGGTACCGTACAGGACCCATGTGGGCATGACAGAGTGAAGACAAGATTTGTCAGTGGATCCTTGTTGAGAAATTGTGACTCTGTCAAACATTCCTGACCTTAAAGTGCCGTATTGTTAACCTGCCACATCAGTTTAACAGAAGCTGTCTGAAAATCCATATTTCATAGGCTGACAGCACAGAAAGCAGCACTCGGAGATTTAGCTTTATTTTGCTGTGGTGGCATTAAAAAATGCTGATCTTTTCACTGGAAGGGAAATGAGGCTGAAAGAAACTTTTGAAAAATGGTGTGCCCCGACCATTCACACGGACATTACAACTTAAAGTGCTCGTCAGTCTGTTTCTCACAGCCAGAGGGAAGAGTTCGCATCATGAGCTTCTAGCTGATCCACTGAAACCAGAGAACCAGATCCAAGGCCACAGCAGCACCAGTCAAGTAGTTTTTATCTTATTAATAAATCCCCAAATTACAAGCGGTCAAAGCTGGACCCTTTGGTGTTTCTGAAACTGGCCGGTTTGAGAAATGCAGGATTTTGGGTGAATTCTTACCAAGATAATTGAACCACTTTTAAATAAGAAACTTCAGAATCTCCATGGTAGCGTAGCATTACTGTTACTCCACTAAAATTAAGTGATTAGCTTTGATTAGATTTTTTTCCTGTGTGGTTCAGTCTCTGTTTTGGCATATGTGTGAATATATGGAATCTCATACTGAATGCAAAACCATTTTTGGAAAATTCTGTTATGATTTTGAACCAAAATGCAGCTAATATTTATTTTTTGTGTATCTGTATTCTCAGTATTTGATACTCAGTTTATTTGCTTGTTTGCTTTAAGTTCTGACAGTAACATAAGGTAAGGTCATTTAATTTATATAGCACCTTTTATTTCAATTCAAAATGCTTCACTTGAGTTAGAGGAAATACAAACAAAATAAAATAAAAGCAAGAGATAAACAAAAGGTACTTCACAATTTATAAAGTAGTAGTAAAAAGAAGAATTATGACCCATATATCCATTTATGGATCATATATTATTATGATCCAAATAATATGTTTGCTTTAAGATTGTGTACAAAAGGCAATTATAACGGCAATAAAAGTTTAAATGAACATCTTTCTATTTATGAGGTATAATTTACAAAATATTTTCAAATACATAATTTGAAAGTTGGCAGGTAATTTTCTACATTTCCATCACACAAAGTCCTACAGTATAATTCAGTGGTGTTGTCTAAAGACATTCATTTGTAAATTAATTTAAATAACTTAAGCCTATATTTCCTTTAGGTAAGATAATCTAACATGATTTTCTTGGAGATGCTGCGGTGACTCAGCTGTTTCTCATTTTGATAAGCTTTCCCTCTGAGCCAGAGACAGTTGGTGCCTCTCCAGCTCTACAGCCAGGTTACTGTCTCGACATATCTGAAGGATGGAGTGCTCTCTTATTCTGTACAATAAATAAATAAATAAAAAAATCCTCCTTCACTCTTCTGGGTTTCCCATCCAGGTCTTGTATCTTATGCTCCAGTGTGGCCAGTTTTTAGCTACAGTTGCATCATGCTGCAGACATGTCCAGATTGTGGACATAGAATAAAATAGAAATAAAAAAAATATCCTCTTTTGGCCTTTCAATGGGGAGCCAAAGGTGTACCAGCAGCAAGTTAAAGGTAAATGGAAATACTTGTAAGGAAGGCCTACACAAAGCAAAAGTATCCAACACTAAAGTCAGTTCCTGTCACAAATTCATTAAAATATTCATGTTACAGGGTAGATATATGTATTACAATGACGATAACAGAAATGCACATAAAGATCTAGAAATAAATTAACCCATAGAGCAATCGTTCATGCATAGAGCATTCCAAAATTGTGCTCCAAACAGAGCATATCTTAAACAAGTTTAATTAAGCAAATGTAAAATGAATTTGGTAAACTGCTCAAGTACTGAGTAACTGATCATAACACCTGATTTAATCATCAAAATGAATCCTCAGACAGAGCTAGAAAAGCATAAGTTATGTGAAAAGTCTGGTATTGTAAAGTGTTTTACCAAAATATGTATACAAATGAGTCTGGTTCTAGATCAAATTTACCACTAGAACCAGGGAAAATACAGAACAAATCACGTCCCATATCGGTTTAATATGGGATATTCAACAGCCAAATATGGGACGATTCCATATATTTTAAGAGACGGGTGGCAACCCTACTCTCAGAGGACAAGATTTCAAAATGGCAGAGCCTCCGGGGCGCCAGCAATCTAATAATACCACAGAAGAAGAAAGAAAGAGGGGGAGTTTCTGATTTTAAAGTCACACAAACTCCAAAGATTTCATAGGGTTTACATTAACACCTAACTTAGTAACAGAAGACATTTTGTGTAATTATAACAAAGCACAAATACAACCTGGTCACACATGCACATTCAAACTAAGGTACAAAATATAAAAACAGAATAAGTGATTGTACAATAGACAATATTGTACAGTTATTGAAATTAGAAAATTTAGATAAACAGAAATGTGCAGCTAGATGTGATAAGACAAATATACAAGATGTGTATACAGTATTTGTCCATGGGAAACAGCAGCAGACTCTTAATAAATAAAAAAGACCAAATAACAGCAGGGAATGTTATATAATATGAGATGTAGAAACTCTTTGAAGAAAATTATGTGGCATGAGTTACAACAACATTTCATTTCCCTTTGGGATTAGTAAAATTGTTTGAAGTTGAATTTAAACAAATCAGAGGTTAAAGAAGTTTTCAAACCGAACACAGCACACCTAAAATGTACGTAAAAGAGCAGCTGAGTTTACCTCAACATAAAGCACAACCCCCCATACAACCCAGAGCTGTTATTAGGTACTGTAGCCAGCATTGATTTTGAAGTGTAGTTTTTCCACTCATCTGAAAGGAGAACAGGGTTCTGGGCCCAAAGACCTTTAACATTCATGCAAAGAGTTGCATTCACAGTGAATACTCCAAGGCCACAGGACTGCTGGCAGCGGAATTCAATAATGCTAACCTGTCACATCAATTCTGCAAGAGCAAATCTATACCTTCCCACAACATCAGTTATATCTGACGGACCGGTGGATGGCAGCGCTACTAACTTTAGGTACTAGAGAAAAGGAGACTGCATTGATACTTCTGTGGTAATATGTTATATGTAAAGGGGAAAAAACAACCTAAAAACATCAAAATTAACTGTTTTAGGAGAATTAAACCCTATCCGCACAAGCATTATCAGGAACCCTGTGTAATGCTCTACAGAAATACAAAGTCTTAGCATATCTTGGCAAAATTGAAATAAGACAAAACTAACATACAAGATAGTTTTCAGCAAGATATTGGATCTTGTTTTAAGTCAATAATTCCTCAATATTGATGAAAATGTGTTTGTTTCATAGCCAGCAGTGAAATGTTCTTGTGAAATAAGATTTTTAAAAAAATTTCTCATCACAGGACAGCAAAATATAGTAAATTATTTGCGGGGGAATTTTTACTTTACAAATTACTGACCGCTGATTGGCACTGCATCAACAACACAGACAATCTCCTTAATTATTACAAAAAGCATGGAGTCCCCTCCCCAGGTAAAACGAATAAAAAATTTGTTTACTTACAAAAAATATATATATATTTTTACATATTTATTAAAATTATTATGTCCTGACAGTATTACACAGATAATTATGAAAAAAAATTAGCTCCTCTGGCTTCTCCCTGTGCTCCCAGCATCAGTTAGCTGCAGAAATACATCAGTCAGAAACAACAACCTATCAGAGCCAAGAGGAGAATCTTAGCGCTGTCAATCACTCTCTCCCTTGCTCACCCCATCCCACGTGGTCTTTGCTAAACTACAGCTGGTTCACCACAGCATAGACTGCTATGGCCACATTTAGCAGTGCACACATGAGCTTGATTAACAGTGCTAAGACCCTCCTCCTGGCTCTGACTGGTTGTTTTTGGTTGGGAGCGATGCATTTCCTCAGACCTGACGGCAATAGTAGCTCAGGAAGGAGTTGGAGAAGATTGATCTTTTCACATATTATCGGTCTCATACTATGTGATCACAACATGGTGACATTTTTAACAAGTGTCGAAAACAACATTCTTTTTTAAAAGTGACATATGGCAGCTTTAATGACTTGGATACTGTCCACTGGACAGAGAGTCCCTTAGTAACTTAGCCCTAAACATTGCTCCCAAAAGTCGGTGTTTTTACCACCCCATTGTCAGTGGAGACACGAGCCAGTGGGATGACAGATGGGTTCTGTGTTATCTTGTAAAAAATATCAGTGATGAGGCCCACCTGGCCCGATAAGCAGATGATATGCAAAGCCCTGGTGTAATAAGTTCCCCTTCATGACCCATCCCTAAACATTACCCCTTAATCTCATTTTATCCGAGTTCCAACAGGCTGACATTGAACTGATATTGACAAGACTGCCTGAAGCTACATTCAGAGCTACTTCCAGTCCAAACGGGGGCTGAGAATAACACGGCGCCTCATACTGCAGTATTGTGAGATTGAATGTGCTTGTTTTGGAGGAACATGACCAGCGGTTTCACTCCTATGCCAATCACGGCACTTGCAGACATTTCTTTCAGCGGATTGCAGAGTAGTATGCCCTGATTGCAGCAGTGAAAGGCGAAAAGGAGGGGGATTCTTTGGCCTTAAATGTTACAAATTTAAAAAGGTTCACAGAGAATAAAAAAGATAGCTATGAGGAATATAAATGAAGCAGATATTTGCTGGCATGAACTCACGGTGAGGTTATCAAGCTGAGCATGACCAAGCATGTCTTTTAGCTGGAAGTTCCTCTTGTTTTACATAATGGCCCGGGTAAAAGGCTGTAGAGGAACGGCGATCATGAGAATAATGAGTAAATGTCAGTCCACTCTTCCGCATATCAATAACCTTTCAAAAATTGTTGCTTGCAGTCTGCTCTGTAAGCTGTTTACACCTTTTTAACGTTAAATTAGTAAGTATCCATTTTCACTTGATTTATTTGCAGCCTACAATTTCATAGCATTTGTTATTGAATATAGTGAAATTATTGAGAGAGGTGAAATATAATTTTGGTTGTGACTGAGATAAAACTGACAATGATAATTCTAAGCAATGGCATTATGAATTTAAATAATAATCAGTTTGATTTAGCTTTACTTTTAACCTTCTTGTTTTTGCTGGTGAGACAGAGTATTAGGGACATGCTAAAAAATACAAATAATTACAAGAACTAAGTAATAATATTTCTAGAATAAAATCATACCAGAATAAAGTCACAATTATATGGGAATAAACCTGAAATAATATGAGAATTAAGTTTTAGTTGGCTTCCTACCACAGTCCAAAAGCATGACTATCAGGTTAAGTGACCTCTCCAAATTTTCCCTTGGTGTGTGTGTGTGTGCCTGGTTGTTTGTCCTGTTTGTCTCTGTTTTGTCCTGTGACAGACTGGTAACTTGTCCAGGGTGTATCCCGCCTCTCGCCCGGAATGTTAGTTGAAACATAGGCACCAGCAACCCTCCCAATCCCACTAAGGGACAAGGGTGTACAGAAAATGGATGGATGGATGAAGTTGTAGTATTAAGAGAAAAAAGTCATAATATTGCGAGAATAAAGATATATGGGAATAAAGTCATAATATTATGCTTTTATTCTCATAATATCAACATATTCTTGAAATATGACTATTTCCATATTATTACACCTTTATTCTTGTTATATTTTGACCTTACTCTCATAATACAATGACTTTATCAAACAATCCACCAACTACAAGAATATTTACTAATCTAACCTCAAACAAACAGAGACAGGAAAGATCCCGGACGAGCCCCCAATTTATATTATTCCCTGTGACCATACATATTAAAAAGAACATTTTTAACAGGATTCTAGAATTACGTTTTAAAGTATCTGAGAATTTTTGACTTAAAAAAAAAAAGGATTCTTTTAGAAGGGTTACCTGTTGAATTACTTGACTTTGTTTTCCTTGCAGGCAATATGTTTAAAAAGAGTGAGTAACTTAATTTGAAGGCCAACAATTTCACATGAGCCAATCTTTAATATGAAACTTATATGCTTAGCAAATTTAGCCGTGGACATAGTTTGCAAAAGCAAAATTGAAAGAATGGATGGATATGACCATACTTAACATACCTTTGAAATGTAGAAAATGAGGAACAGCAGGTCACTCATTGAAAATACAAGACAAATATTTTAGAACAATAGCACTAGTACAT
This sequence comes from Poecilia latipinna, assembly GCF_001443285.1. Classification (NCBI taxonomy): domain Eukaryota; kingdom Metazoa; phylum Chordata; class Actinopteri; order Cyprinodontiformes; family Poeciliidae; genus Poecilia; species Poecilia latipinna. The sequence goes on along the minus strand of NW_015113908.1, from coordinate 292,591 downwards.
CAATGTATCGTAAATACTGTAACAAACTATTGCTAATATGGATAAAATGAATATTGATTTTTTATATTTTTTGTTAATTATCAATATAAGTTAGTTATGAACCAACATTTATTGATAATTAATTTTTAAATTGATGTTGATTTTACATTATGCCAAAACAATAAGATACTACATGACGATTAGGACCTGATGAAACCACACTACATCAACACTTAGGGCTGCATGATGGCAAAATATGTACTGTAATTGCGATACCGCTGCTGATTATTCTGATTACAACAAACCTACATTTTCCAGACTCTCCCCTTTTCTCTTTTTGTTTATGACTTCTCTCTTTTTCCCAGTGGAAGTCTGTCTAACAAGTGAAATATATTCAAATTTCCATTCATCATACTTGAAATTTCATAGACTACTAAATACTCCTTTGCGACTGCTGTATTTCACACATTAATGTTGAGATGATCATAGATATTTATTAGACTGTGCAGCTCTACTAGATAATGTTCCAATTATAAGGCTAAAACCAACTGACCTGACCCTATTAGGTTTAACAAGGAAAACAGTGAAGGCTGTGATAGGTACCATTTATTAATGCAACCAGCCTCTGGTCTGTCATCTGATGATGAAAAATATACTCAACTTCCAATCTTTAGTCATTATTACATAGTTGACTTATTGTTTGCATGCAATAGCTATGTGTGGAATGTTTTTTTACATTTGTATAACAATTTGTAGCTGGAGTTAAAAAAAATGAATTGAGAAATAATTGTCAATCTCTTCAGGGAACTTTCACATTTTGCTAAAAGTTTCTCTGAGTCTCCTCTCAGGGGCTACTAGAATCCCAAGCGGCCAATTCGTGCTTCAAGGGATTCAGAGAAAGTCTTCTTGATTGGTTTCATCTCAAGTTACCCCAAAGAAATAGTAAAGAAAAGAAAATGAAAAGTTTTGCAGTCATTTTTTGCCACGGTATCTTTGGTATACCTGGTTCTCTTGTGACGCATAAAGGTCAGGGCATCTCAGTGGAGCAAGATTATCTCTGAGCAGTGACAGGATGATGTATTGCTCAGAAAAGAAGTTAAAATAAAAAGGTTAAGTTTATTGAATATGAAGCATCAATAGCACTGTCTATTATTGGATTTTATCTACTGTATTCATTCATTTCATCTGAGACTGAGTCAAAACACAGAACAAAAGTTGTAATAACAAAGACGATGCTTTGTACACCAACATTTTGGGTTGGGTGGTCATACTCTGGTACAACTACCAGTAATGTGAAGTGGATTTAATGACACATCTAGCTCACCAGGTCGGACAGTAAACACTGCTTCTTGTTTACTGTGGTAAAATTCATAAAACATTTGTAAAATTTGTAAAATAAATGTAAAAATTTTTACATAAACTATTTGAATAATATTTATTTAGTGAAAACAAAATAACTTTAATCCAGAAGCTAGAACCATTTTGTAAACAATTTGAAATGATGGTCACAAACCGGGACCGTGTTGTTTCTGTCTCTCCCCTCTGTCCTCCTCCCTAAAGCAAACTCCTTGAAGTAATTCAAAACAAGACAAAGCTGCTGCTGTAATAATTTTCACAATGGCATCCTTTCTGTCCTGCCAGAGTGTAATTAAGTCACCTTAAATGTCACTACATACACACACACAAATTTTTTTTAAGAATTAAACTGAGACCAGACTGGGCAGATTTAATACTAACCTGACCAAGCATTACTTTACTAAGACAATAAAAAGTTTGTTTTGCGGTGAGGCAGCAATTTGGTGGTGCTGCAGTTATTATGCAGCACCACCAGTTTTTTTCAGAGATTTACAGGATGAACATTCCCAGTGGGTGTTCTCAGCCCTCACAGGGAGAGCAGAACACTGATGACACGCTTTCCAGGTGGAGAACTCCTTTTGCTCTTGCATGACGTGAAATGAGCTGAGGCCCTGCGGAGGAAATCAAAAGCAAGGAGGCAAGCAGGCGGCTAAAAAAGAGACAGGATCACGGTGTGAAGTGATGCGGGGAGGGGAAAAAACAGAGTGGGAGAAAAAAAAACCCAAAGAGACAGAACAAAACAAGAAGAAAGTTTTAGCACGGGGTGACAAAAATCAAGACAATAAAAACAAAAGAAGAAAAAGACGCAAAGGAGAAGCAAAAGGAAGCGTTAGGGAAGTAAGTTGTTATTAGCATCTGATTTGGAGTAACAAGCAGTCTGAGGAGTAATCATGTGGCTGGGCCAGAGGATGGACATGCACACACACACACACACACACACACACACAAATATTTGCGTGGCTATCTTTGTGGGGACTTTCCATTGACTTCCATTCATTTGTACAGCCTAAACCTTACCTTTACCCTTTTCCTAACCCTATCCATCACATACCTAACCCTAAACCTAACCAAAACTAAATTCACACCTTAGTCCTAACACTGACCCCTGACACAAAAACAGGGTTTCCCCTTGTGGGGACCAGGCTTCGGTCCCCACAAGGAACCATTGGTCCCCACAACGTCGTAGTATGTGTCAGGAAAATCGTCACCATAAGGTATTACAAACAAACGCACACACACACACACACACACACGCACACGCGCACACATGGTCGTCATGGCTGTGTGCTTCCAGTCAGAGGGCTGGGCTAATGATGCCCACACTGCTAGCAGGACAGAGGGTCAACATGTCGCACCTGATGTGTGTGTGCCTTAATGAGAAGTCATCGGTCCTGTCTGGGGTACATTAGAGACACTGGACACACATCTACCTCTCTGTAGCCAAAACACACACCAAATCCATAATGTTGGTTATACACAGCAAAGCTCTGAGTTTGGTCTGCAGTGTTTCTGTCCTTTGTTTTTCTCAGATTCTTGTTGGTAATGTATAATAATAATTAAATTGATATTTTAGAATGTATCAGTAAATCATTTTTAAGTTGTATTAATAGAACTTAACAATGTATTAATACATTTTTAAGTATGTGTTACTGAAAAATAATACATACTTCTTACATATGTAAAAAGGGTAACACTTTATTTGAAGGGGGTTGAATAAGACTGTCATGACACTGTCATAAACATGACATAACACCTGTCATGAACATGAATAAGCCTTCATGAATATTTATGACTCTTGTCATAAAGCGTCATTCGATAAATTATGACACTTTTAATACAAAGTTGACATTATTCAAAATGTCTTTGTTATGACAACTTGACATTAACCAAGAAATCATTACTGATATAAATTTTTTATAAAAGTATTAGTGATTGCACTTTAAAAATTAGGTAACTCTATGATATTAAAGGTAAAGTTTAAACAGTAATGATTTATTGGTTAATGTCAAGTTGACATAACAAAGACATTTTGAATAATGTCAACTTTGTATTAAAAGTGTCATAATTTACCAAATGACGCTTTATGACAGCAGTCATAAATATTCATGAAGGCTTATTCATGTTCATGACAGGTGATATGTCATGTTTATGACAGTGTCATGACAGTCTTATTCACCCCCCTTCAAATAAAGTGTTACCGTAAAAAGTATGTATTAGGGTTTCTGCATTTCATAGATATGCAGGGCTTCTGTGTGTTCTAGAAATTTTATTTCACAATTTTCCAAATGTGTTGAAAAAGAAAACCGACAGGAGGAATATTTGAATTTCCATGCTTTATTCCTATTCTCTTCCACCTCAATCATTTTCTTTCCTTCCTTGATTCTGCATATTCTTCCTCCCTTTAGTTCTTCCTGACTGTCAACATTTCCTGTTCGATCGATCGAACAGGAAATGTTCGATCTATCTATAGATAGATAGATAGATAGATAGAAGGTAAGGTAATTTTATTTATATAGCACATTTTTAATTCAAAATGCTTGAATTGCCTTGCTATATTTCAGGTAGTTTAATTTGTAGCTTATGCTACTTACACTGGGAAAATAGTTTGATTAAATATGGATAAATATACTGTGTATATATATTTTTGACCCTAATAACCAATCCAATAAAATATATCAATATGTATTAGCCAGTACTGAATCATAGTTTGATCCTTTTTTTTCTTTAAAACATATTTTTAGTCAAAAAATAACTTGTGATTGGAGTTTCTATAATTTTGCTTTTCATTTATTTTTAATTTATATAAAAAGTACTCATCAAATGCATTTATTAAAATCCAGTTGCTTGGGGGTGGGGCTTGATTCGACTTTGTTGCCGGGAAACGTGGAACGTTTAGCTATTCCATGACATTCACTGATATATGTAACATCAGAATGACAAAGCGTTTATTTTCAGATCTTTCCGTAAAGCCGTTGTTGTGAACGCATCTTTTGAACCACTTCTGTCCGTTCAGATAAACACAGCTTGAAGAAACATCGTTCCTCAAAGAAACTTTGTGTTGAAGCAGAACAAGAAAAACTATGGAGTCTGTCAGCAAAGTTTCACCTGTGGAAGCTAGCAACTCCATTAGCAGATCAGGTGAGTGTAACCCTGTAAATACTTTGGACGAATTTCCTGTACTGAGGAGAGAAGAGTCCAAAAACCAAAACGACAACATGTCAGCGAAAGCTAATGCAAAGACTGCCAGGAAATTCCTGTTTGATCCAACGATGGCAAATGCTCTTGGAAATCCACCTTGTGTTGAGGTCATTGAAGGTCATGACCAGCTCCCAAAGAAATGTCCAATTTCCAAAAGTCTTCGAAGCGACACGCCCGTTGGAGGAAACCTTTCTGATAAAAACACCGGCGCTGTTCCTGCGATGTCAGAGTCTGTGTTTCAAGACATCTTATTGCACAACAAAGACAAGATCTTAGCACTTCAACAGGAAAACGCAAGATTACTAGAAAACATAAATAGTTTCACATTCAGGTTTTGTCTACTGGAGGCAGTGTGCCAGCAGGCCAACGAGATGGCTAAGCAGCTGAAGTCTGAGCTGACCAATGTAAGGGAGAAAGCCCTAAATGTCAAAGCCGTGCCAGTCCACCGACACGAGGAAGACCTGGAGAAAAAGGCTTTAAGAGATGAAGTGATGAGGTTGACATCTCTTATAGAGGAACGGGAAACTGAACATGAAGATGCAATCGCTGCTCTGTATCATGAGCGAATCAAGATAAAGAAAGACTGTCGGGACGCCTTCAGAAGGGCCGACAAGCTGGAAGCATCTCTGACCGCCATGAAGAACAAAGCCAAGGAGAAGGTCTTCAGTTTAGGCCCGAGGAAGGAAACAGAATCTAACGAACAAGGTCCAACATGGAAAGGGACTTGCAAGAAGAAGGGCGACAACAGGAGGGAGAACCAGTATGTCCCGAGAAACACCTAAGACACAGCAGCAGAAAAATCTGTTTGAGTCACAAACAGCTACGTGTGAAGATCAGCTGGCTGCTCTGCAGGAAGAATGGATTAAGATGGACGAGCTGGAAAATGTGTTTGCATGAAATAAAAAAAATAAAAAATAAAATAAATAAATAAAATACACACATACTTACAAGCACACCCACCCACACCCACACCCACACCCACCCACACCCACACCCACACACACCCACTCACTCACACACAGACACAATAATCCTGCCACTAGGGGTCCACAGTCCCGTGTGTCCCTTGTGCTGGTCCCAAGCCCAGATAAAAGGAGAGGGTTGTGTCGAGAAGAGAATAATCAGACGAATATTCATGTGAACCACCTGCATGTTATTGTTTATACCACACATGCACACAACTCTGGAGGGGAACTAGACTTTTCTTTGGCTTGTTATTTATTAATTCATTTATTTATTTATTTATTTACATTAAGTCATATTTTATTAACTTTATCTTTATCTATTTATGGTTATATTTGTATTATTAGTATTTAATATCACAGATTTGTTGAGAATTGCTTATTGTCGTCGAATAAGCAATTTTCCTTTGGTGATCTATTCCATTCTATTTTATTCTATTCTTTGAGATGCCATCCACAGTCGCACTGCTGCTGTAGAACAATTCTGTTAACTAATGAGACCTGGAGACTTGGAGGGAGAAAGACGGAGGAGATATTAATTTAATGCAATGTGCCACAGCAAAGCAAAAATAACAGAAAAACTGTTGAAGAATAACTTAAAGTCAGTTTTCTGTGCCGGCTACACTACACACAGACTCGTTGCCATAGTAACTGACAATAATGCAACTTCAAAACCAAAAAAATACTCAAACATTTTCCACACAAAGAACAGAACATTCAGTCCATTACAGTGATATGCTTTTAGGCTTGATCACTAATAAGTGATAGCTGTGGTAGACTGGCTAGCGCTGCTATTAGCTAAGCTAACACAGCAGTCGTTAATTAGCTCATTCAAACACCTGCTCTACAGGTGAGCTGTCATAATTGGTAGGCCTTTTTTTCTTTTTAACTAAACCGAAACAAACCAAATTCCACATCACATCTACATGTTACGATTGTCAAAGTCAAGTTAGCATAACTCAACTACTTCCCTCTCTCTCGTTATATTTTTCCTTAATTAAAACTTTCTTTTGACCTTGTTATCTTGTTCTCATAGTGTAGCAAAGCACAGTGTCCCTTTTTCTTTTACATATCTTTTACATATCAGACTGATATTGACATGTATGTCAATGTCAATGTATGTATGATATTGACAACTTAATAGCTAAAACCAATGCTAGTCATCGTCAGCTAGCAGCTTTTTGCTGCCTGGCAGGAAGATGGGCGTGTGACGTCACGCTGCAACGGGTCCATAAGTTTAACATCCTAAAAACAACTTTAGAGGTGTTCTGTGGTGGTGCAGGGGTTAAACACAACCCACATAAGAAGGCCTTAGTCCTGTATGCGGCCGTCGCAGATTCGATTCACAGCCTGGTGATTTCTACTGTATGACTTCCTCCTCTAATTTCCTGTCTTTGCACTTTCAAATAAAGGCCACTGGAGCCAAAAAAACAACCAAACAAACAAACAAAAAAAAAACTTTAGGGGGATGAAA
>NW_015113908.1:280023-282367 GCF_001443285.1 Poecilia latipinna | reverse complement strand
AAAAAAAAAACTTTAGGGGGATGAAAACTTCAGATTTTATTCCAAATAAAATTTAGAAGAAACTTTGTGTTGAAATCTTTTAACTATGAATTTAAAAGATTTAAGTCCATAGTTAAATCTTTTGTGTTTAACTACGGAGTTAAATACTATATGCAGTATTCATATTTTTGTTGTCACTGGAAATAAACTAAAAATGTAAATGCTGTTTTAATTTCTAACATATGCACTAATTTAGTCCTTACTAAATGAGAATCCAGAGTTAGTCAGATGCAGTATAATCAGTGCTCTGTGCTTTAATTTGAGCATTGTGCTATGAGCAGTTGGCTTTTAACTTAAAACTAAGGATGTGTTGAGTTTATTGAGAATTAGTTTACTGTGTTCCCTGACTGAGCTGGTAATGCAATCTGCTCATATTTCAAGCAAATTTTCTTCATTCCAAATAACAAAAATAATTGTAATCCGTTCAAGGCTTGCAAAACATCCAACCGACTTGAAATTATGAAAAAATACATAATTTTTAACAAATAGACATGAACATTTGATTGTTACAGTCTTTTGAGACATCGTCTCATTTCCTGCCAGAAACAAATTTGGTTGGTCAACTGAAACTAACTCTGTAAGGTATGAATACATTTGGATTTGACCGGAGACTGACGAGTTTGATTACTGAAGCCTGTTTGTGTTTAAGCCACAGCATAGACTCACAAATAAGATACACTGCAAAAAGTAATAGCTTTATGATGATTTCAGTTGATGTGGAAAACTCCAGCATAACAAACAGATGATAAGTTTATCAAAGTAAAACTTTGCCACAACTTATCAGAATGAAAGAAGTTATCCATGTTCTAACTTCTTACTCCAAAAATTCACTGAAGAGTTAGTAGATTTCTTTGTTCATACAGTCCATTCATTTACCACCAGTAAAAAAATAATCATTACCACCGTAACCCCTAAAGAAAATGTAACCATAAACAAAATTTTTTTCACCGTAGTTCAGATTGATTAAAAATAGTTCTACATTTATCGTCACCTTTCTCACTAGGCTAGGTGACAGCCATAGTTCTAAAGTTAAAAAGACATTTGCTAAAGTTCTAATGCACATGTGTCAAACTCAAGGTCCGTGGGCCGAATTCGGCCCACCATAGTTTTTTACTTGGCCCTCTAGATTCTAAACACCAAGTATGCTTAAATATTATGTTATCAATCAAATCAATGCAGTGTTATCTGCTTACTGCCAAATTATATCAATCATTCCCTCTAGTTTCTTGAGAATTTTCATGGAAATTCACACAAAAATCAACAAATCAACACACTTTTTTGTGCTAATACAGAATTGGGAGATTATTGCAGATTTTTCTGATTTTTCTGATTTGCATTAAACAGTTGCCTCAGCCTTAACTGATGTCAGATTATAGTCCATGATCTCCACAGCGAGTAAAATTTGAACTTATTTATGACTCGTTTACTGTCATAAGTGTAAATATTGCAAATATTTCTAAATTAGTTCCACAAAAACTTCAATTTTTATTGAAAAAAAAATCACTAAATCTCTCCACAAAACACACAAAACATTCAATTTTATAAAACATCACAAATAAGTTTTCCAGAAGGGTGATGACATTTTAGTAACTTTTTTGATTTCATTACAGCAGCCCTGCCCTCAAACCAGAGGCTGACACTCCAAGTTCAGGTTGTATAATAATAATAAAGTCATAGGGTTTGTGCTTAATGCTGGCAGAAAACTTTGAAAGTGACTCATGAGTCAAAGTGTTCCCCCACCGCCTCCTGCTCTTTCAATATGCAAACAGGTTTGGTGACTCATGACTCAAGACTGTGGAAAAACAACCAAAAAAAGTTTGTCGACCTCAAGAATATTAAATGTGGGGAGTGGAAGGTGCGCTGAGTGACTATCAATACTTCACAGGAAGTTACAGCAGAGCGGTCGGGTTCTGCTTCAGCATCAGGGGAGTTTAGCTTCAGCCAATTTACTGAAGAATAAACGGCTATGGGAGAAAGTATTTGCTCGCTTACAGAGTTATTTTAGTTTATTAGTCAAACTGACATGTTTCAGACCACCATATATTTTATTATTTATTTTAGATGAATATAAGCTGAGTAATGGTTATTATTGGTTATAGGCTTTCTAACCAACTTAAAGAATATATATTTCCAACCTTCAAAAATCATGAACTAACTGGGATATTTTTTTTTTTCAAAAGCTGTTAATAGCCTCCTTACTGTCAGACCTGGATAATACAGAAATAACTCACCTATCTCGCAGCATAAAGTTATGATTTGAAGTCGTTTGGACCGTTTATGTTTTGATTTTGATGATTTCTTATTT
>NW_015113908.1:273153-276433 GCF_001443285.1 Poecilia latipinna | reverse complement strand
CTCTGTTTGTGATTTGTTTTTGTTTCTTCATTTTTCTCTCCTTTCTGTTCTATTTTGCGTTGCATGTTGTTCCCCTGCTCCTCTCCCAGCTGCATCCTGTAATTAGTTTTTTTTCACTTCCATCTCTTCCTCAGTATTTAAACTCTCCAGATCTACTTTTCTGTTTGCCATTTTTCCGTTCCCAGCCCCCCAAATCTGACTCTTCCAAAAGTTTTTGTAAGTTTTCTTTGTTTATCAATTATTACATTATTAATTATTATTAATAGTTTATTTATTAATTACAGGACAAAATGCTCTCTGCTTTTTCCTCACTCTATGTCAGCGTTATGTTGAAGACTCCATAAGCAACATATCAAACCTCAGTCTAAGAAATTAAAACCAGATGAGAGAGAACAATTTGGATCCATTCCATCAGTCTGGAAAAGGTTTGCAAAGCAGTTTTTAGGATTTCTGGACTCCTTTTAACTTCAAGTAAGAGCGTAAAATAAAAGAAGATGCATTCAAGAACGTAAAAGAAAAAAAAACCCAAAACTTTACAAAACATTTTGTGAAACTAACTGGTGTCTTAAATTAGGACTGTGTAATATCGATTTTGCGATATATATCGATATTTTCTTTCCTAGAAAAAAATCGATATTCATCTGCAAGTATCGTAACATCCAACTGTCACCTTGCTCACTCACTGCTTGCTTCGCCGGGAGAGTGGTTAGGTCATCAGGCTTAGAGTAATTCCTTCAGATGTTAAGTATCAAGGTTAAAAAGGTATCAAACTGTTTAGAGCAGCGTACTTGGTGCACTTTATTTATTCTACAAATGCATGTAAGCTACAGTTGGTACTGTTTCAATTAAAAGAAACAGTACAATCTGAATCTTTGATTCATTTTGTCCAGCTGTCGACTTTAAGTCTGTGTCCATGTCCAACCAGAGCCAGGTATTGTGTAGTTGGTGCTTTTAATCAGTTTTCAGTTAAATTAATTCAATCCAACTCTATAACAGTCACAAAATGTCACCAAAATCACTCTGTCCCTCTAAAATCTTTCAGAAAATCGTAAAACTGTATTGAATTGTATAGTTTGCTGAATATCGCAATATATATCGTATCGTGAGCAGAATATCGTGTATAGTATCGTGAGATTATTGTATCACTACAGCCCTATCTTAAATACAGAACGTTGTGAGGACAGTCAAACACAGTGGAGGTAGTGTTATTCTAAATAACACATGGGTCATACAGTCATTCCAACTGTATGACCCATGTCTTTCATACAGTTTGAAAGACAGTTTTATCCGATGCCCACCAAATGTATGTAAACTTTTGAAATTGAGGAAAGTTACAAAATAAATAAATAAATAAAAAAGTTCTAAAATAAAAATTATCGCCAAGTTTTCTGGCATTTAATTAATCTAAATCTGGAAAAGATTTAACTGAGAAAAATAACGTCTTTTTTAGTGTATGTAAAAGTCTGGTTTATCATCAAGTGGTTTCAGCAAGCTACAGGATTCTGTGACAGCACTCAGGAAACCACACACAACTGTACCAATATTAGAAAATATAATTTGTACTTTTGAATACTTGAGTATTTTCAAAATTAAGTACTTCAGTAGGTAAACTTTTAGTTGTAATTAAGTTGGTCAAGTTATTCATCTGATTCATTACCACCCAATAGAACACATGTGACTTACAAAACAACCAAAGAAGAAGAAATATGTAAAGGAGGGAATCATTTTTAACAGCTGTTTATCTTAATGCTGTTGCCATAGAGATATAGAGTCCTGCCTTTATTAAACATAACCTTGATTAGTTGCTAAAAGCTGATTCTGGACCGTTCGGTTTTGTCGACTTGCATTAAATCCTGAATTTGTCTCAACTTACTCAACTTCTAAAGTCTTACAAAGATCTCTAAAGGTTTTCCACTTTGTTTGGAGTAACAGTGTGTTTGAAGGACCACCAAAAAAACAACCTCCCCGCCCCGCTTTAACGTGGCATAAGACGAGTCCGTTACCCTGAAAAGGTTGAAGTAATCATCAGTGGTAATTGTATGCTAATGAAGGCCAAAGAGCCTGCAGGCTAAACGGGAACATAGCAGAGCGTCAGAAGGTGATCCGGGGATCGGCTCCCCATCTGCTCCGACACTCAGAGGCCACCCACTTCCACCGCGGCAGACAAGGAAGGACGGGGGAGCATCTGGATGCTCCTCCACCGCCAGTCACTTCCTGTGTGTCTGGCCTGAGTGTGTGTCACGGAGCCAGATGCTTACGCAGCGGGCGCCCTGTCCCCTGACAGCCAACAACTTTAGCTGCTTTGGAAACCTTATGGCCGACAGAGCCGGGTCACATTGTTAGTTAAATACTTCCTAGTTCTCTAGGGGTGCCCTCTTTAACCTGCCCCACATGCTGCTGGGACGCCTTTAATTGGCTTCCTTTAGACGGGGCTGCCAGAGCTGCTTTATGGCCGCCAAACGCTGCCAGCACCTCCACTCAGAAAGGCTGACAACATGTTCACTTCGGTTTTATAGCCGACGGTGGTTGTCTTTGAATTCTGTAGGTTCTTGGGTTTTATCAAGACATTTTTATCAGGATGTGAACTGATTCAGACCCAACTCCAGGTTAACAAACACACAGTCTTCTAAAACAAGGATGGAGCAAGTATACTGCATGATTCAGCAGCCTGTAGGAGAGCCTTTAGCAGCCATGACCTGAATGACTTTCAGTCTTTGTCAAACTCTGTCAATTTTCTTCAGATGTCGAAAAAAACACTATTTTTGCAATTACGGTGATTTGAGAAAGGCAATTAAAATCCCACATGAATAAGTTTGTTAACACAATATTATTAAAAATCATACCGCACCATCATCTTGCAACTACTTCCTGTTGTCGTCTTCTTTGTGGTTTCTGCCAGTGGCAACATCCAGTTGTTGATCATGTGATGTAGAAAAAGTGTTTCCACTTATATCATTACTGATATAAATTTGTTATAAAAGTATAACTGATTGCACTTTAAAAATTAAGTAACTTTATGTTATTAAAGATAAAGTTTAAACAGTAATGATTTCCTGGTTAATGTCAAGTTGTCATAAAGACATTTTGAATAATGTCAACTTTGTATTAAAAGTGTCATAATTTACCGAATGACACTTTATGACAACAGTCATAAATATTCATGAAGGCTTATTCATGTTCATGACAGGTGTTATGTCATGTTTATGACAGTGTCATGTCAGTCTTATTCAACCCCCTTCAAATAAAGTGTTACCCATTTTTTTTAAAGCAAAATTAACTG
>NW_015113908.1:267074-269747 GCF_001443285.1 Poecilia latipinna | reverse complement strand
GCAAAATTAACTGCCATTGTAGTAAAAGAATTTCACTTATAATAGTTCACATAATTATAAATAAAATAGTTTCAGAATCCATAAAATCTCAATTGAAGATTTAGTTTTTATAAGGGGATAAGAAACAAGGTAGATATGCTTACTTTTTGTACAGTACAAATGTTACAAGGGAATAATTCTTAAATAGAGAAGGCTTGATTTAAGACTGTCTACAATTAGTTATGAAAAGAATGACCATGGGAAAATAACACCATTGAGTTGAACATGAAGATCTCAGAGATGAGAAACGGATGACTCCACCTTAGATATTCAGTTTTATATAAACCGGTACATTAGACCCACAGCCAGGAAAAAAAATTCCTAAATGCACAGATTTTGACATTATTGTCAGTTTTTCCAATTTGGTTTGATAAGCAGATCAGAATGGCTTCATCTTCCTGGAGTCACTCCAGTGGTTTGCTTTGTGCCATTTTATCCGACTCCCCTGCAGAACGGTAACAAGGCTGAGATGGTTGGAACGGTCTGCGCCCTCACACCAATCATGTTTCCTCACTCGGTCGGCAGAGTCCAGCTGAGCCCGGCCGCGGAGCCGAGAGAAGGCCGAGGTTGTGACACGCTACGATCAGATACGGCTCAACCATCACGGCACCAGACACTGACTGGTCATCACGACTGTGCCTCAAGGTCAGCAACTTATTGTAACTCAATCTTTGTTTTTAAACAGACAATGACAACGTAGAAAAAAATCTGATATTTAAATCTGAAACCAATTGTGGCTAAACAAAATTAGCCTAATTTTGGAATGCCTAATTTTGAAAGTCAGATTTATCTTAATCTTTGCCTTCCTTCATGTTACCCAAGAGTTTTTCTTTCTACACCAGTGAAGCCAAGAGCGATCGGCATCAGGTGGAAGCCACAGAACTCATCTTCAGGGTTAAACTGTCTCAGCGATCTGGTTTAAACAAACAGCACAGAGTTATTTAGTCAGTGTGTGAGAGAGAGAGATCTGTATGCAGCAGTCTGTTCAGGGCAGAAAAACAGAAACTACAGTCACAATCATGAGTAACAAGTGATTAGCCTCTGTTAGCTATGAATGCTAACTAGAGCAGCTCCAATTTTTAAAGCCTTTTGTTTTTTTGTCCGGCACAGGAAATGTTCACAAATTATGCCAACAGATCTTATATATCCATAAGAGATTTTATAGGTTAGCAAAATATGACTTTAAGCAATGTAAAATGTAAAGTAAAATGAAATGTAAATGTAATGTAAAAGCTTCACAAGCTCCTATCTCCACCAGAGTTTTGCTGGGGACCTGATTCACTCAATATGATCCTGCAGTTATGTCTAAATGTGTTTGTAAGTTGATTCTGTAATTTGTTTATTAAATCGAGTGAATACACTGAACAGGAGGAATTTCATCCTGATGTCTCTCATTAAAGTCGAGGTTCCCAAACCAGACACCCTGATGAACACCACAAACATGATCGGTGACAACGAGCAATACACAATACACTAACCACACTCTAACCCCACTAACTGCAGATTTAAGATGCTTCACTCTGTAATAATTTACATAAAACCTTGTTTCACTTCTGCTGATAGAAAGAAGGCTATGAAAAATACGTTCAAGGTTCTTATGTTCTCTTATATCATTTCTCTTAAAATGAAATCAAAATTATTTAAAAGTTTTACATCACTCAGAATGGTCCCAACATTCTAACTCAGAATAAAAAACCCAACATATTTTTATGTGGGAACGAAACAAATAAATGCTGGATTTTAGGGGGGAAAAAAAGCAAGAGTAGCCGTTCTTGTTTGATCTGTGAGACTCCAGTGACGCCATATTTCATTGTCCTGGAAACGTAACGGGGTTGCTGGGGATCATGACAGCTAATCTTTGAGCAGGTGTGGGTTTTGGACATAGAAACGTAATAAATCAGTTAAAGCTTGCTGTCCATGGATGATGCATGAGACAACCAGAGAGGTACATCACTCACTCACACACACTTCTCCTGTTAAACTTTTAAGCCATGGCTGACAGAAGAGCCCTGAGGTGTCTGAGATTTGTTGTCCAGTTTCAAAAGTAAAATCAGGTGAAGGGTTAAAAAAAAAAAAAAAATCAACAACAGTACCCTCATACCACTAAACCTTTACCACTACCAACATATCCTTCTCAAAGACGCGGCCTATAAAAGCTCTCAGACGTTTTTTTCCCCCGGCCTACACCCCGGCTGTCACACCACTCACAGTGTAATTTACTGCATCACCACTGCTGCTGTCAACATACATCACCTGGCAGCTCCACCTTCACTCCTGCAGCAGCCTTTCAGAACGCGGCCATGAAGCTCTGTTGAAACTCAGCAAAAACCAAGTCAATGCTGCAGGTTTTCTACATCAGTTGGTCCTAAATCTGGCTCAAAGAAAGCATCACATCAACATTCATATGCTGAAATGAGAAAACACCAGATCCAGATTATTTAATCAACAAAGTGCTTCAATATCTTTAAGTAGAATGTTAGTAAATTGTGTAATATTAATATTAAGTGTTGTAGCTTGAAATAGGGGAACCAGTGGGATTTCTAATTGCTTGGCTGTTAACTACAATTAACAATACAAGTCAAACACAAAGTATTCCTCTCCATTTCATTCATTAAAACACTAAAACAGCGAGAC
>NW_015113908.1:258218-262876 GCF_001443285.1 Poecilia latipinna | reverse complement strand
CTACATATGTGCCGTTTTTGGGGAAACTGTAGCTGCTAATTTATAAGAGCCATAGATTCAGCATGATGGAATAACACAACTTTTTGTGAACTGTGATGCTGTAAGAGCTCTGGACGAGACAGCTGACCATTGTTAAAAAAATAACGAACTTTCATCCTCCTACTGCTTCTCACTCAGTTACATGTTTTCTTTTAGACCTTATCAAAAAACATGGAATGGAAACATGGCTATTAAAAAAGAAAAAGTATGTTTTATAATAAGTGTTGGTAGTGGGACGAGGTGTTTTTTCCAACCTTATCAAAACTGGTTTATTTTTTTGCATCACGAGTCACATGATCAACAATCTGATGTTCCCGCTGGCGCAAACCACGAAGAAGACGATCACAGGAAGTGGTAGGAGGATGATGGCATGACATATGTTTCATATGAACAAATTTATTCATGTGTGATTTTAGCTTTGTTTCTTATTTAATGGAAACACAGCAATTGCAAAGTTGTGATTTTTTTTTTTTTCATTAGCAGAATATAAAAGTTTTGCGCACATCTGTAATGGAAACTAGTTTGAATTTTTCTTCTTAGAGCATCCAACAGACCAAGCAGTCTCGACTAATATGTTACAAATTGTGTTCATAAAATGAAACTGGCAAATGTTTTGAGTCTTAAAACAATAAAATGAGCTGCAGTGCCTTCAAATTAAAGTTGTTGTTTGGTGACAGAATTCTGGTTTGTACAGAAAAACAATGTAACCAGATCCTCAATGCACTCAGAATGTTAAGATGATTGAGAACCACTGATTGGGACTAACTATTTTTATACATTTTTCTGTAGCTGTCCAGAATACAGGGAAACACAGAAGGATGAACTGCAACAGAAAGAAATAAAAATGAAGAAATCCAGAAGAATTGTGATATAATCGCTTATGACAAACTCCATTTGAAGAGCTTATGTCCTACATAAAGTTCTGGCTGGTATCTGTGAGCTGAGTGGATGGGAAACCTGAAACATGACACACCTTTCTTTCCTCCTGCTCTAACATACAAAATATATTTTCCATATTTGTGTGTTTCACCCTTCGGCAAGATATTAACAGGAAGTAAGTTAAAATATTTTGTGGTGTGTGCGTGCGTGTGACAGCCTGTTTGGTTTGCGTCCCAGCTAAAGCTAGCGGAGCTGTCAGCATGGCCTCTGGGCGATGGGCCGCTGCAGGACGGGACGGCTAAGCAGACGGGCTGACAGGCTGGCAGGTGTTGGCTCGGCGGGATCCGGCTCCAGCCAGACCGCTCATTCGCTGCGGCGCTAGAAGAACAGGTGGCTCCTGCTGATTCATCACTCACACACTGCTGTGCAGTCACACACAGAGTCATGGTCGCAGGGACAAGTATGAAACACGCTTTGCTTTAAGATACACAGGGAAGCGTGAGGGAAGGTGCAACAAGTATCCAAGCGCGATTGTGAGGTGTCAACATTATGTTGGATGGGATGAGAACATGTGACTAATATTTAGCTTCAAGCGACGGTGGTGCTGCCCAAGCATCAACGATATGCATTTTGTGTCTGGTAACCTTCACTTGTCATAATGCGAGGCCGCCTCTGATGTCATCTGATGACTACTGAAGAGGAGCTAGTCTATAGGAAACTATATCATTATCTTCCAAAACAGACCAAATGGATTCACACTGACCCTGCTTAGTCCGCTTCAGTCAAACTCTGGTTTGTTTAAATAAAAAGACTGGTTTGTTTGTGGAGGTGTGAATGTGCAATCAGACTCTAATCAAGACCAAAAAGACAAACTCTGGTCCGCCTACAAACCTCGGTCTGGGTTCGGTTGTAGTAAACTCTGTTGCAGTTAGAATACATTTGTGAACACCAAGTAGACCAGAAGCCACTCCAAAAGCAGGAAGTGGACTATAGCACAGGGCATTCTGGGTAAATACAACCAAAACAAACACACAAATCTAACTCTAGGAGCAAAAATAGCTCGTTGTTTTTTTTAGTTTTTTTTTTTATCAAAGACAAAAGATAACTGCTAAAATCTGACATTTTTATTTACTTTTCATTAGGAAGGACGTTGCGCTGAGTGTCTTTTTCAGAGGTTTTTGTTTTGTTTCCTTCGGTGGTTCTTGTTGCAGTGCTCCTACAGGCAAGGAGGGGAACAACAGTTTGCTCAAAGGGTTTGGTTGCATCTTGCATTTCTGGCATATTCTACGATGACACTATGAATTTTGTAAGATCAATGTGCAAGAACTTCTTTTGTATTCTAAAGGTAATAAAAAAAAGGAGGTAGATAAAAGTAGTCTTACAAAAGGTTCAAATGTACCTTTTAGAGTAATTAATAAATTTATAAAATGACCTAAAGAAATGTTTTCTCAGGGTTAGGGAACAAAGACTCTTTAAAATAGTTAAAAACATAACAAAATGAGACTTCAGGGCTTTAGAACCACCTTAGCATTAGACAAGCATCAATTTACATCACAGACTAATAAAAGCACACTGCTGAAATACAAGTAGGATGAAAACCCCTGGTCTGACTGAAAGTATCAGTGATTCAACCATCCTTACTCCAAACTGAAGGATGAAGACTTTTTCCCCAACAGACCAATCAGTGAAACCAAAGGCAAACAGGAGAAAAGGCTTACACACCAGTAGAGATGGACTGGAGAATAAATCCTGTATAATGGGAAATGGAAAAACGCTTGAAGGTGTCTGAAGTCACAATCAGTTGATGTTTAATTATCAGCATGCAGCCAGAGAAGAAATTAAAGATATTGGTTTTTCTGATATTTTCCACATTGTCATAATTGGAGTATTTGCGTGTAGAATTTTGAGGAAAAATTAATTTAATACAATTTAGAATAAGGCTGTAACATAAAATGTGGAAAAAGTGAAGCGCTGTGAATACTTTATTAGATGGCTTTAAAACTGACATCTGTCACATGACAAAACAAAGCAAGAGGAGCATCAGGAAAAATGTTTTGCAATAAAGTGAAATGTCAAAAATATTCTATAACTTGTGGAAGCCAGTAAAGCTTGAGGGTGGAATCAAAAACATTTTGGATTTAAAAATGACCAAGTCAGCAAAATAAAATAAAATAATAAAAAAATATATAGATAGATAGATTGATAGATGGATATCAAAAAGAAGAAATCAGAAAGCATCCAAAAGCTTCAAAGCTCAGATTTTTTTTATTCATATATTTTCAAAAAAGATTGCTCCTACAGTTTCACAGCAGAATGATTCCACTTTCATCAACCAGAGAGTCACACCCAGTTTTACAAAACTGGAGAGAACAAAAAAACAAAAAAAAACCAACAGGAAATTATAATTACTGATTTTAAAGTCATGAATATGAGTGGTAAAGTTGTAATTACACGTCTTAAATTCATAATGGTGAAAATTCATAATTATAATTATGAGAATAAGTCATCATTTTGAGATACAAAGTCATAACTTCAACTTTCAAAGTCATGATTATGAGATGTTGAAGCAACATGTACTACAGAAACAGTATGACTTTATATTTTATAATAATGTTGTGCTTTTTCTTATGGCAAAAATAACCTCAATAATCAAATGGGGAAAAAACATACTGGCATTACAGAAATCAATCTGCTCTTACGTTTCCTTCTTCCTGACATTTTGTCTTTGTGTTTTATGAGGCTGTCAGGCCTCCTTGAGCCTGGATACTGTTAGGGAAACTTAAAAGGAGAAAACTCTCAGTGACATGCGTTCATTTATTTCATTTCTTTGACAAAGTTCCAAACAAACATTAGAGCCATTTTTAAAGTACATCCGTGTTTTAATACGAGACTTTTAATTAAGCAGAAGTTCAAACTTGGCCGACATTAAGCCGTCGCCGATGATGACGATCTTTACCACGCAGCTGGTGTCGCATCGTGAAGCTCAAGCATCTTTGCGTTGGGAGCTTCACTCCAATCAGCCTCATTGTGTTTCCTATGTGTTGCTTTTTATGTTTGCCGTCCCGTGTGGTTGTGCGCTTAGCTTTTGTTCTGCGTTCTTCTACTTGGTCTCAAAATGCAGGCAGCAGAGGGAGAAACAGGCAGACTCACCAAGTGGTTGTGTGAGGTGGAGGTTGACAGGAGTAAAGTAAACAGGCGGTGTGGTCGCCTCCAGGGAATAAACGGATACGGCTTCCGATTCATTTTAATGCATCATAAACTCTCCCATCCCCCACGTTCTTCGTGCAACTCTCCCTCTGGTTTTATTTGAGTGGCGTTTGCCTCAGAGGGTTGTTCAATATTCCCAGCTGGCCGTCACGTCTCCTGTGGAGGCGGCCCGGTTTTTAACTCCCTCGGTATCGGCGGTCGGCCGCTGGCCTTTGCTAAATGGAAGAGCGGCGACAGAGAGAGACACGGCGACAAAGGGAATCGGTTATAGTGGAGGAAACAAAACGCAACGGAGACGTGTATGAAGCTTGGAGACGGCTGCAGATCCGCTTTAACTCGATCTGAATAACTGAATATTTCAGGAAAATCTTTCACATGCCTATATGAGAACTTGGCGCAGATGTTCCCAGGGGCTAAAAAAAGCCACCCTAGCTCATTTTTCAAGAAGGTTGCCAAGA
This sequence comes from Poecilia latipinna, assembly GCF_001443285.1. Classification (NCBI taxonomy): domain Eukaryota; kingdom Metazoa; phylum Chordata; class Actinopteri; order Cyprinodontiformes; family Poeciliidae; genus Poecilia; species Poecilia latipinna. The sequence continues at coordinate 258,293 of NW_015113908.1, read as the reverse complement.
AGGTTTACTTTTGCACAAAGTTTGACATTAGACACGGTGCAAAGTGACGTCATGCACGCGAGATGTCACCCAACT
>NW_015113908.1:240344-254540 GCF_001443285.1 Poecilia latipinna | reverse complement strand
CCTGTAAACGAGGTAAATGAGGCCTGTACTGTAGAGAAGGTTCATCGCTTCAACATCCCTTCATCCTGACTGTCAGAATGCAGAGCAGCAAACAGAAACAGCTTCCAGCTAAAGGAAAACTAAACAGTTATCAAATACAAATCTGAAGGAAAACCTAAACCCAAAAGTTTACGAACGTTTCAGACATTAACGTTCACTGAACTAAAGTTCACTGGATTTACAGCAGATAGTTCTACAGTGGGCAGAATCAATAATGGAGGGCATGTAAAAAAATTAAACCAAGAAGCATTAAAAAAGGATGAAGGTAGCAAAACCACAGAGTAACACTTTACTTACATGAAGGAGTCTTCGTAAATGTTTACAAGTGTTGTCAGGAAGTGTCATTTGGTAAATAATGAGTCTTATATTGGATATTTCCATAAAAAATTTAATTATTTACCGAATGACACTTCATGAGAACAGTCCTAAATGTTCATGAGGACTCCTTCATGTCTGTGTTTGTGTCATGTTTACAACAGTGTCATGTTAGTCTTATGCACAACCCTTAATATAAAGTGCTACTGATAAAGTAAATAAAGAAGATGCCAAACAAAGAAATTTGTGTGTTGTTGAACTTTTGCGAATGAGACCTACAGTAAAAAGCAAGAGAAAGGTGGGAATGGTTAGAACGCTTTGCATCCACACACTGTAACTCCGCAGTCAACCAGCCAGCGAGGACTCTGTAATTTCCACTAAAAGGTCGAAGCTGCTGATGACTCCATCCATCTAAAATGGCAGCTGACCTGTGAAAGTGGGCTTGGGGGTCAGGGTGGATTAGAGAGGAAAAGATCCACAACAAACGCGCGCCGCTCCAAACACAGGGCGGGACGCCAGCCTTTCTGCCAGGTTCACTGATAACCCAATTTTTTTTTTCTTTTTTTACATTACAAGGACGGGCTTGTCCGTCTTCATTTTCCGCTCACATTCCATTAAGTCAATAATACGTCCCCCATGCTTCACCTTCAACTCATTTCAGCCGCCATCACATCCTGATGGCTCGATTTCTCCAACATGGCGGCTGGAGTCTGTGAGCAACAGAATGAGAGTATCAGGCTTGAAGACAGAGGTGATTGAACAGATCCAGGTGACTTTCAGGAGTTAAAATACTAAAAGCTGAGCTCAGCGGGGGGCGGTCAGAGGGTGTTATACCACACCCACAATATTGACGTTTTGACAGATTGAGGCAAAAAATGTAAAAAAAAATCCCAACATACCCCTGACTTTTAAACCTTCATCCCTTCATACAGATTTTTATAATTAGTAGCTGCATTTCTCTTCTAGTTTTGGTGGTAGGATGAGGTGGTTTTATTATCAATATTGGCTTAAAACATTTCTTTTGTAGTTTTTTTTTTTTATTATTATTATTGAGTCTTACAAGGTTTCTTTCTTGGTCTTCAATTGTAATTAAATATTTTTCCCAGACATCATCACAAAAATCAGACATTAAATTCTGGATGTGAATTATTATTTTTTGACCGTACAATGTAAAAAACAAAACAAAAAAAATAAACAAATTTACGTTTCTAATTCGTATAAATATGAAAGATAAAAATTTCCATTTATACAAATAATTTTTGTAATCTCATCAGAATTTTTTTATACATTTTATAAAATTGTATTTATATAGATAAATATGGTAAAATGAGTATTTATACGGTACATTTCAGTGGTTGCCAGAATTCTACCGTACGATTAGATCAAATTCTGCCGGTATTTTACCGTAAAGTACAGATTGTTTTTGTTTTTTTTACAGTGTAGGGGTAATTGAGGGTGGCAGCAGTGATGCAGCCTCAGACAGATTAATTTTACGTAACTCACTGCCTCGTAGTTGAGGTGAAATAAAAAATAAAAATAAAAAAACACTGAAAGTCTCATAACATTTATTTTATTTCTGCAAATCTGGTCTCTGGACACTAAAGTGAAGAGGCTGTGCTTTGCTGCTTCTCGCTTGGGCGTTTGTCTTTTACATTCTTTAATTGCTCTTATGGCAGAACTAATAAAGAAAAGAAGAGTCTGCAGAGGAAGGAGAAGAAGCTGGATGCTCCCAGGAGCCTGTCCTGGTTGGGAGGACATGACAGGAGTGTTTGGAGTCTGTGTGTTGTCAGACAACAAAGCTTCGGCCTGCTGCACACACACACACACACCCAGGAGAACAGAGATTTATAACAAAAGCTGTTCTGAACATGTGGAGAACACACAGCACACATATTGACGGCGAGACGGAGGCTCCACCAAGAGCTGAGCTGGGATTTACAGCTCAAACGTTAACATGGGACCACTTATGAGACACATGGCTAATTTTCAATCCAGAGAGAAGACTCACACTCCAGCCATCCTTCAGTGGAAAGCCTGACAGACAGAAAGGATGGATGAAGTCAAAGATTCTGAAGAGCTCTAGAGCTGAACGGGGCGCTTCGGGTCAGCTGGTGCAAATAAATCAGATTACATTTAGGAATCTGATTCCTAAATAATATTGTATTATCAATGTCTATTCACTATTAAGAAAACATGGATATTAATAATACAACTTTGTAATTATGTATTTGTAATTATAATTTTTAAATTCTCCCCATAACACTCCTGTCCTACTGTAAAACAAACTTTTATCTCCGCAATTATTAACTTAACTTACTGTAAGACAGTTGGTGATATTTTGCAGCTCACTTTGCGCCACCTCTTTTTCACTCAAATTTCTCAAAAGTAAACAGAGACTGCAAAAGTTGAGTTACAGTAAAATGAATAGTTTTACTACATCTTATGGTGTTTTCTCACCTGATGGTCCGGTAGACTCGGTTCAATTGAGGATCAAAATTGCAGCATTTGTTACATTTTCATCTGGTGCGATTCGCTCACTGTCAAACTGTAAAACCTTTGAACAACCTGTTCCCCTCCTCGCCTGTGGGGGCGCTGCACCAAGAACCACTGAAGGAAACAACATGAAGACTTGTGAAGAAGACACTGAACTCAACTTTCTTCTTCACAAAATGTAAAAAAAAAGATGTAGTGGCTGAGATTTTAGCAGTTGTAGAATTTCACCTTTGTCTATGTTAAAGACTACGAGTCGTTTCTCCTGCTGACTTTAGACTCACATTTTTGTCTTGGTTGGATTTACCCAGAATGCCCTGCACTGTAGTTTGCTTCTTGCTTTAGGGAGCAGTCTCTGGTCCATATGGATCCAAACCGCAGCAGAGTTCACTTAAACTGAACAGAGACTGAGGTTTGCAGGTTGATTAGGCATTCGCACCTCCCACAACACACCGGACTTTGACTAAACAGATCTTTCTTTTTCCTTCTTTGGAGCTACGGAAGGAGAAATAATTTTATTTGAATGTGACAAATTTGCACATATAATTAGCGTTATTTACTTTTATCAAACTTTTATAAGTTCTGTTTTTTTAAGCATTTTCATGTGAAATTATGAGAAGACCACATCACTTTTGAAAGTTGAGTGAAAAACTCTCAAATGACTGAGTCTTCTTACCCTTCATCTGTGAAGTATGGTCCTACAGGCATTAGGTTTCGAGAAATAAAATTAATTGCCCATACTTATTAGGCCACTTATACTCCTAATAATGTGTGATATTACATGAGAAGGGTCATAGATTTAATTACGGAAATCCGATTAAACGCCAAACATCTTTCACAGGAAGTGTCACCCAAAGTGAAAGCCATTAATGAGTTAATCAGATCAAACCTTAATTTCAAATCATTTGAAGGAAATGTAGGAAAGTTAAAAACACAAACAGAAACTCTAGCTATAATTCTGATCAGCGCGATAAGCTAAAAGGAGTTTCTTATATTCACACACACACGCGCACACACGCATACTCACTCACACACTTTAACACAGGCATTATTAATTGATTAAATGAGTTTGACACTAGTTTGATGGATGTGCGGAGCGGAGCAGAAGGAAGACCTAAATGAATTCATGATGCAGTCCGGCCTGACGCGCTGTGACTGCTGCTGCAATCCAGTGAGAAAGTCGGGAGCTTGAATAGAAATCTAATGTAGCTAAATGACAGCAATGAAATCAGTCTTTCCTTTATGATGAGCCATTATACCGAGCTGCAACCACAGGGAGCCCAGAAACAACAACAACACGGCCTTTATGCGCTCAGGCGCTTTGTGACGGAGTCCTAATTAAACACCGCCACATCTGATCACACATTTAGCTGCTTCATACTTAGTCACTTACACGCCACACTGTCTAAATTAGAAGAGTCTTACTGGCACAAGGCCACGTTTACTGATTACTGTAATTCAAGAGACGATTCCCGACCCATTTCTGATGAAGACTCCGAGCAGGAAGGTAGTCTGTGGCTGCGTCTCCGTTACAAATGTGAGCAAATGTTTGTCTATATTCTGCTGGTGTTGGGGGGGAAAAAAACAACAGCCCAGTTTTACTACTGTGATGTTTGCATTAAATAAGAAATGAAATCAAAATCACATGAGAATAAGCTTATTCACACAATAAGTCATTAAAAATAATGGGAGCAACAGATTTAAACAGTTATGGAATTTATATGTCAGCCATTCATCATCTGTCAGCCAATCAGAGGAGACGTTGATGTCTTATTCAGGCGTTGGCGCGACAAGCCTCACCTACTTAGCAGTGGCGCTGTATGTGGCATTTTGGGGTAAATGTAGTTGCCAATTTTACAGAAAAGTTATGAACTAAACATGTTGAACTGACAACTTTTTATGAACATATGATGTTGTGAGAGCTCTGATGGAGCCAGCTGAACATTGTCAGTAAAAACAAAAACAAACCATCGTCCTCCTGACACGTTTTATTTATTTATTTATTTTGCTTTTTAATTGGCTGTTTCCATGAACCCAATTTATTTTTGTAATTTCAATTTGAGCAATTTTATGGTTAATGGAACAGACACGAGGGGTAACAACATGGTTTAAGTTAGCTATTTATTTAGCTATTTAGCATTAGTTTCTGCTAAATACCACACCACAGAGAATTAGAATTACTTGAACTAATGTTTATAATTGTTGCTAGGGTTAGCACAGATATGTATCTAAATATCAGACATATACCAAGCAGTGACATCAATGTTTACCCCATCAGCTGTAATTATTAAAACCCATAAATACATACTGCACCAAAATATCACACAACTGATTCCTTACTGTATTAGCGTGCTTACACAGGCCTGTATCTGCTTTTCTTTCAAAAGTTGTTAAAGTTGTTGCTTTATCACCCCTACCTCTGTCTCTTGTTTCAACATTTAAAATCTGACAGAGTGCAGCAGAGGTTTAAGTGTCTGCAGCGACTTCTGAAAGTTTTCTTCAGTTGGAAGACAAGGGATGTGTGTGACAGAAGAGAAGCAGTCGGAGTTTTGAGGTGAAGCCACTAGAGCTTCGCATCAACTGTGTTAGTTTAAAGAAGTACAAAGAGATCCTGGTTTCTGACATTTTAGCTCAGGGATGAACGTTATCCACAGACATCTGCTTGACAGCGACCCAGACACTTTTTGGTCTGATCAGCGCGTGTCACCGGCGACAGCCGAGGTTTAACGCCGCAGACAGATTATGCTTCCAATGCTTCCAACGCACTTCTGATTACCATACAACGTTATGTTTCCATCGCAGGGATAAACAAGAAAAAAAAAATCTGCTTCAGCAGATACGGAACGTGTGGAGACGTGGTTATCATGTTGGACGCTTATATGTTGACTTTGAGCATCAAAACTACAGCGGGGAAAGTAGAAATCAGATCCCGTACAGGGCTTAAAAGTTTTAAAAGTAGTTCACAGAACGGAACAATAAGCAATGAGGAAGTCTGAATAACAAGCTGCTATGAAAGTAAGAACATCTTTAAATATTTTCACGTGACAGCAGAGAAATAAATCAATCCTTTGTGGTGGAAAAACATAACGTAATCATGATTTTGGTCAGTCTTTTGGTCATGTTACGTCTTTTTTTCTAAATTTTCTCCAAATCACCCTCTCTTGGCTGCACACTCAAGGTCAGATGTTGTTAAAGTTATAAAGGTAAATAACACATTTGGCAAAAAGACCTTTACAAGGTTTTGGTTGAGGCCACGACCAGTAAAGTCCTCGTCAGGGGTCTGGTACTTACTGGGGTTTTGGTTTTCTTTACTTTGGGAACAAAACCTGTAGAGGATCCTAAAGACCTTTATAAGAAATATAAAATCCCTCTTAGAGGTTTAAGACATCGGAACGGCCACAGAGCTGATGTGTTGGATTCTGTGAGGACGTTTAGCCTTTGCGATCAAGAGGTTATTCATAGCGGTATGAATGCCTGCCAGAAAATCACAACAACCTGATTTGTGCTCATATTTTGACGTTTTGACCCTCATGGAGTCTAACACACACACACACACACACACACACACACACACACAGCTGATAATCCTGTTTTCTGACTATAATCTAGCAGAACTGAATCTCTTGAAATATGTGTTCCTTTTTAATCTCTTCCAGTCTTAAGAGTTTTTTTTTTATTGATTAATGCTTCAGTCTCCCCTTTATATTTTCTCTGTGCTTTTTATTCTTAGCTACTCCCGTTAATGTTTTGCATTTGTTTTATTTGGACAGTCTCTCGTCAGTGAAATGTCCTGATCCGCCTCCACCTCCTGGCATTGCCTTGATTGCTCTCACCTGTGTCTCATTATCAGCTGTGTACACGTTGCCCCCCAACCCCAACCATCCCACCATCCTATCACTTCTTCTGTTGTCTCTCCCTGTTTACCTTATCAGCCTTCATAGCCAGTTTATCTATTGTGTGTCTGTGTGCGTGTGCCTTTGAGGATTTTCTTCTGTTTATCTATTTCCACTTCATTGGACTGCCAGTCTTCTTGTTTTCGTCTACAGGCTCCCAGTAAAATCCACTTTTATTTCCTGCCTGTTGACAGGTGAGCGGGGAGCTGCTTGTTGTTTTCCACTTGAAACATCTGTGCTTCAGTCCCCAAACCCTGCATGTATCAAAGTGTCCTGAAGAAATACGCTGAAACCTTTTTTTTTTTTTCCTATCTTAATTTTACAAACAGAAAAAGTATGACATATTGCAACATATATTTTGTATAGTGTGAATATCAGTAAGCCATGAGAGCTTTGCGGGATTTTCTCTACAAGTTCCATTCAAAGTACAGATAACTACTTTTTCACTCATGTAGACCCAAAGAAGTAGAAGAGGCCAATAAAAAGAGATACTAACACCATCTCTCCCACTGATATTTAAGTTTATCAGTTAAAATTGACATAATTTCCTTGAACTCCCTTTACCTTTAAGCAAGTAGGGGGATTTTCATTTCTTTTTAATCCACATGCATGATTTGATTCGTCAACACATTTTCAGCTCCATTAATGCCAGAGTGCTAATGGCTTACGGGGCCCTCAGAGTGAAGTGCAGCCGTTTCTCTAGTGAAAGGAACAGATAAAATGTACAAAGTGAGCAATAATGAATGAGTCGGGGGTTTTCTCTTTACAAGGTGATTAGGCTAATGGGCTTTTAATTGGAGAAAGGGGGCTTCTTTTGTTAAGGTATGCAAAATTGGTACAATGGAGTCAACAGGAGGTGTTCAGCATCACTCGTTTCATACAAACATTAAAAAGACATCATATAAAGATGGCAGGTACAAATTATGTCAGCGGGTGCAAATTAGGAGTTTGGAGAGCCATTGTTTTTAATTCCTTCTTCATCATGCAGATTCCCTCTCAGCATGTTTGTTTGGTTTTTCTAAACTCAAATTTCCTCCACTTCCTCAAAACCAAAGTGTGCTCTCCACATTATCCACCCTGCCTCAGCTAGCACTCAGAAGTTCATATAAAATTTCAGATGCATTTAGAAACACACACTTACCCTAATCAGACCGAAGTGATCACATTTCTGCTTCACAAGACCCAACACACATATCTTCATAGGTGACCTTTCATCTACAAAGACTCTTCACTCTGCTGGCCAACTATAGCCAGGCCTGCTACGTCCTTTGATTTAGCCAAAAGTAAACCCTTAGTTTGGCCATAAGAGCAACTATATCAAACTAAGCTGGTCATCCTGTAGCTGAGCCAGTTGATACAGAAATAAAGATGGCAGAGCCATGCCAGAATGGGAAAGAGAAACAGTCTAAACAGATCATGGTGTGGGATGGAAAATGCACTTTACACAGTTCTGATTTGATATATAAACACCCAAGAAATTGATTGCACTTCACAACTCTTTTTAAAAATATCCAATATTTGATACAAAAGTTTAGCCCTTAATATCCTTAAAAATCATGTTTTAAGAAATTATCAAATTATCATTTAATTATTTGTTTGTCTATGAGTTCAATCAACTTTGGATTAACTCATTGATCAATAACTTGCATCTCTAATTGCCATAGTTACACCATAATTTGTTTGTGATTGATTGGTCGAGTCATGTGTTCTGGGTAGAAGCACCGGCTAAGAGAGAGGGGAAGCTCGTTCTGCATCTCATTCATTATTCACTGTCCTGTTCTTTTGGAAATCTCATGAAATAAAATGACTGTCTGTGTGAATAAAATTACAATCCACGCTTAAATAAATCAGTCTGAAATTGCTGCTGTCATGATTGGAAATTGTGGAGTAAACTGTGGATTTTTTTATATATAACTTAGACAAATTATTTATGTGAGAAGCAGCTGCAGCAGGAAAATAAAGAACAGTTTGGTTATAAATGAACTTTCTCACGAGAAAAAGGCTGATTAGCCTGATCAGCAGGTGCATGGGAACCAGCTACAGACTGGTCCTCAGCAGACGGGCAGCTGTGAGGTCAGAGAGGCGATGGAACACCACAGTGAGGCTATTTTGGCTTTTCTTCCAATGTCATATTCTGTCATACTTAATTGTTCACTTACATATTTCTATTTCTGTTTCAGCTTTTTTGTTACTATTTCATATGAAATAGGTTTTATTCTCAAACAAAAACAAAATGCAGTTTTCCAATGATTTCATTTGTCAGTGGATAGGAGGCAAATATAAATGGAAAATATGCACATGTGATGGACAATGTACGACCTTGTAAGTTGTCCTGGAACTAACTTTGAGTTCATATAAAAATATAAACCAAAGTTCATATGTGTTTGTTTTTAGAAAGCCGGCTTAAGATTAAACAGGTTATGTAGCTTATAGCTGGCTAGCTTGTGGTTTGAGTAGCTAAACTCTAACTTTAAATAGAGTATCTGTTAACTCTGAATAAACGATGTGAATATAATATTTTAAAGAATTAGAACAAAACAGATTTTAAATATATTTTCAGTTCCACAAAAATATGGTTCAAATAAACAGTTTAAAAGCCTTTCTTTTTGGACTCCTAGACCGGTTGTTTAGCTTGCTGTCCAGGTTCTGCAGTATCACATAACTGAGGGCAGAAAATAAACTGTTAAAAAAAAAAAAAAAAAAAAAACCTCCAGGTTTCTAAAAAATGCTTGAGAAAAACTCCAGTTAAAGAGTCAGAATATATTTTAAGGAGCAGTTTTAAACGTCTTTCTTGCTATTTTCAAACTTTCACCAAACTTTATTTTTCCTCTATGAATTAATTTTTAGCTTTTATAAAGCAAAACTGGAATAAAATTAAATTCTGCCAGGACCAGACTTTAGATGTGACTGTAGTGAAATTAATTGATAATAGTAGTAATATTTGGTGTATGTATGGCTTTAATAAATGCTTAATAAATAAGAGGCTCTCTGTCTAGTTCCTGGATAGGTCTCTCTAACCTTTGCATACATGACTGGTTTTTAATCAGTTCAGTGTTGCTAACCCACTGTGTTGGCAAGGTGGCCCAACGGTTCCAGCTCTGTAATTATAGCTGCTTTCAATGTGCCGCTAATTATGTTAGCATGGACAGCCTATGCACTTCTTTTAATTCGGATTGCCAGCTTCACTGGATCATTACCATTAGACCTAATTACCAGAGGAGAAGAGGCCACATATACATATATCACAGCGATGATCGCAATGAGAAGGGGAGTGTTTTAAAATGCCTTACCTAGAAGTTTTGGTAGAGAGAGAGAGGAGAGTTTAGACAACTGTGATGCTGGAACTTGTATTTATTTCTGCTCCATCAGTTGTTTATCCTGCCACAGAAAGAAGTAGATTTAAATCTGTATCTAAATGTCCAACATGCTGGACGGACAGAACAAGAAAATGAGTTGCTAGCTAACTGATTCATCGTAGCTAATACAAAATATACAAAATTGTCCTTAATAACTTCCAAAATGGCAGCAACAGATGGTACACAAATAAAAAGTTAACTTTCTAGAACCCACCAGGTAAATTCTCTGAACTCAAGAGATATTTTTGTGAACCTTTTCTGGAAATTACTGAACATTTTCTGGGGAATTTACTTGTTACTTTTAGCTAGCTTTCCTGGAAGCTACTGCCACTCTGCTGGTTACGTTCCTTAAGCTTCACATTAAAATTCATCAAATCCTTTAAATGAGGTTTTCAGTTACATTCCCAGAATTTAGCAGGTACTTTATTATAACATTTGTAGTACTTACTGAATATTTCCTCTGAATCTGATGGTATCAGTTTCAGAAGGAAACTTTTGTTAGTATAGCTTCTGCAGCGCAGCAGCTGAGTCCTCACAAAGAACGGTCCTGCATAAAGAACATCTCAGATCGGTGACAACAGATTTGTCACAGCTCTTTCGTTGAACTTTAACTCAACTTAGTTTTGTCGTCTAAAGGCACGGCTTTAAATCAACAACAGATAAAATGCTTTTTATTCAACTAACTTTGAAAATGCAGCCTTTTTCTGGCTAGGAGCAGACACGTGAATGTGTCGCAGTGTTACAGTCAAGTCAGAACAAAATAGCTGACACGGCAAAAATAATAAGAGCAATAACAAAAGCACCTCTAAATATATGTGTGTGTGTGTGTGTGTGTGTGTGTGTGTGTGTGTGTATATATATATATATATATATATATATATATATATATATATATATATATATATATATATAAAGCAGACGGCAAGCTTACACAATATAAAATCATGAAACTGCTGCTCTGGTTGCTCCAGTGATCAGAGTTTTAAGTGAATAATCAAAGTCATTTCATTTAACTTGCTGCTGCTGTCTGATGGCTAAGTCTTCAAGATACTGATAAATAATGTGACTGCAGTACTTAAAGGTCAAATCTATATGTACTAAGTAAAAAAAAAAACATTTGCTAGGCTCTGCCTACAAAATGCTCAGGAGTGGTTTGCTTAGCAGAGCTGTCTTCCTGTGAACCTCTTCCTCTCTGTGGAAGCCGGACGTCTTCCTGATGCGAGTAACTCCCTGAGGTTTTCACTCTAGTTAACGTGTGAATAAGAATTCAATTATAAAGCATTCATTTGACTCAAATGAGCCAGTAGTGGGTTATGTAATTATTACTTTGTACCTCATCCATCCTTGATCATGGATCAATGTGGTATTTACTAATATGACATCAGACAGCAAAACCTTTTTATTCTCACTGATTTCACACCATCATGCACTGAAAAAAAATATTCTTTGAACCAACTTAAAAAAATAATTACTCTAATTTGTTGCAGCTAATTTGCTCAAGCTATAATTCAAGAAATTTGAATTATTTGCTTGAGCAAAGCTAATAAAATTTTTTTATTTTTTAAGTTGGTTCAAAGAAACATTTTTTTCCAGTGTGTCAAGTGCGACAATTATTTTATCACATGACTTTCTGAAGCATTTTTAGATCATAAACTGTTTAATACTCAAATACAAAAACTCAGACTTCTCCTCCACTCCACACCCCAACCGCTAGGTGGCGCTACTAAGTTTTTTGAATTATGCACTTCCTTAAAAAGTATTCACCCCTTAGATGTTTTATCCTTTTATATAAATCTATTATGATCAACAAAATTGGGCTTTTTTTTGACAAAAATAATAAAAAAAAACTCTGACAGTGTAAAATTAACTTCTACAAAATAATGACAATACAATCAAAATAACATCTGGACGCATCATTTTAAAAGAGGATGAATCTGCAAACCCTTTATTAATGTGATTTGTTTTATTATATGTCATCATTTTACATGAAAAATATTTATATTGTTTTAATAAAGTTTTAGTTTACTAACAGTCAACCTGTTAACCATTTAGTTCCAACAGGCTTTTCTAAAGCTGATCCCAAACCTTTAAAACTACTTTTTACCTTTTGATCAACTTCGGGCTCTTTTCACTTTCTGGTTGACTTTGTGTGCGTTGCTCACGGTTACGGCCAGGAGAAGCCGTTGCCTTATATTCACCTCCAGGGCCTAGAAAGCCTCTTGCTGCGAGAGAAAATTAGTTTACTTTCAATTAGCATATTACTCCAATTAGTGCATTAGTCTTGAAGTCATTATCGCCAAGGTCTAATGAACAAAGTCTAATTAGAAATTTATCAGCTTTTTTTTTCTACGTTTGGTCTTCAAATGACCTTTGAACACCAGTATAGGATAAAAAATTTAAGTTAAGGGTGAAAATTTTAATTTTTAATTCTTTCAAAGTTGGATTATCATCCCACATGCAAGAAGAAGAACTTACAGAGCTGCAGTTCTGAGCGCCAGTTGAAAATTTCTGGACGTAGACAGCCTGTTAGTTCATTGTGTCTTGCAGCAGGTCATAAACTTTTTAAAGCTTGTTGGTAAACTGGACTGTTCTGAAGGACACATTCAGCAAAGGAGGGTTCTAAAAACAGCATCAGGAACAGGCAATGATTTATGCTGAAACCCGTTTCTTGAGATGGTTCTGGTTGTTTGTTTTACAGCTTGTAAGAAAGATTTTATTTCTGAAGCTGACATTAGGAAGAAAGCATTGCTACTGTTTGTGAGAATGTTCTGATGTGATTAAGAAGAGTCATAGTAATGAAGATGAAGTAGAGCTAATTGTGCAAATGAAGGTTTTGTTGAATGAAGCAGTAACATGCAAGCAACAAACACTCATTTTGACTGCACTTGTTGAAATTTCCCGCCTATGCACAATGGCGGAAGGCAAAAAATATTTTTCTTTGACATGCCGCGATAGAAAAATTCTGATAAAATGAAACCTGGTGAGATATTATTAATTTAGTGCAATACGCCACAGAAAAGGGAAAAATAATGTAGAAAAACCACCAAATAACTCAAAACCAGTGTATTCCTCTATTTTCTCGCTCTCCGTGTCGGCTACGCTACACACAGACCTGTTGCCATAGGAACTGACTGACAACAGCTCAAGTAAATAATTCAACACCAAAAACATAACACTTTCCACACAAAGAACAGAACATTCAGTCCATTACAGTTTTATGTTTTCCAAATTGATGTTTATTCTGCGACTATTAATAAGTGATGGTCTGAACACAGCGGTAGTCCATCCATCCATCCATCCATCCATCCATCCATCCATCCATCCATCCATCCATCCATCCATTTTCTCCCGCTTATCTGGGGTCGGGTCGCGGGGGCAGCAGCTTCAGAAGGGAGGCCCAGACTTCCTTTTCCCCAGCCACAGCTTCCAGCTCCTCCGGGGGAACCCCAAGGCGTTCCCAGGCCAGCCGAGAGACATAGTCCCTCCAGCGTGTCCTGGGTCTTCCTCGGGGCCTCCTCCCGGTGGGACGTGCCCGGAACACCTCACCAGAGAGGCGTCCAGGAGGCATCCTGACCAGATGCCCGAGCCACCTCAACTGGGTCCTCTCGACGTGGAGGAGCAGCGGCTCTACTCTGAGTGAAGCCTGGATGACCGAGCTTCTCACCCTATCTCTAAGGGAGAGCCCAGCCACCCTGCGGAGGAAACCCATTTCGGCCGCTTGTATCCGGGACCTCGTTCTTTCCGTCATGACCCAAAGTTCATGACCATAGATGAGGGTAGGAACGTAGATCGACCGGTAAATCGAGAGCTTCGCTTTTTGACTCAGCTCTCTCTTCACCACGACGGACCGGTACAGCGCCTGCTTCACGGCAGATGCTGCACCAATCCGCCTGTCGATCTCCCGCTCCCTTCTTCCCTCATTCGTGAACAAGATCCCGAGATACTTAAACCGACCCAGAGAAGGCACTCTACCCTTTTCCGGCTCAAGACCATGGCCTCGGATTTGGAGGCACTGAGCCTCATCCCGGCCGCTTCACACTCGCTGCAGATCACGATCTGATGAAGCCAACAGGACCACATCATCCGCAAAAAGCAGAGATGCG
>NW_015113908.1:236048-236637 GCF_001443285.1 Poecilia latipinna | reverse complement strand
AAAACGGATCCCCTCAACTCCTCGCCTGCGCCTAGAAATTCTGTCCATGAAAGTAATGAACAGAACCGGTGACAAAGGGCAGCGGTAGTTAACTAGCTAATTCAAACACCTGCTTTACTGATGATCTGTTAGAGAGTCGGTGTGTGGGTCACCTTTTTTTTTTTAAACTGAACTAAAACACTAAATTCCACAGCACGTTAAGGTTTTCAAAGTCAAGCATAACTGACCTTCTTCCCTCTTAGGCGTCACTCTTTTTTTAATTAAATCTTTTCACTGACCTGTGAGATGTGACACCTTGTCATCTAGTTGTCATAGTGCTGATCATTAGTAGTAAAGCACTGTATCCCTTTTTCTTTTATATATCATACGTACATTTAAAATTTATCACATTATGTTGATAACGTGAACAGGTTTTTTGTACTTTCAGGGCGCTGTGGGGGGGATGGGGGTCCTGCGTGTGTCACAACACGTTGCATTGTGTTTGCACATTCTAATGAAAAAAATTGTTGGTTCTCCTGCTTTAGTTTTGGAGATATACAGTTGTGGTCAAAAGTGTACATACACTTGTAAAAAATCATAATGTTATGGC
>NW_015113908.1:226780-231314 GCF_001443285.1 Poecilia latipinna | reverse complement strand
GCCATAACATTATGATTTTTTACAAGTGTATGTACACTTTTGACCACAACTGTACATTAAAGTTCAAAGGTCACATAGTTAGATATAACATCAGATATTTTACTGGTTTAGTAGCAATCAAACATCTTTATTGAATCTTTACAGCATAAGTGTTAGATGACGAAAAACAAACATTTTAATTACTGCTGAAAAAGAAAACATACAGAAAGCGTAAGGAACCAGAACCACTCGCATAACTTTCTCTATTGGACAGCATTATCTTTCTCTGTATATTTTCCCCCTGCATCTGAACATTTTATTTTTATCCCTAATGCCTATCGCTCCGTCTCAACCCCTCTAGTTAGTTATCTATACTTGTCTCAGCTCCCAGTCCTCCCTCACTCCAATCATATTTCTCCAACTGTGCATTTATTCATCCTTCCCCCTGGCCGTCCATTTTTCTCCACCGGCAGTCCCCGATATCGTTCAGTCTAGAAGACTATATATTGCAGGCTCTCGGCCTGAATCGCAGATAAAACTTTGTGCAAAGTTGGAAATCTGCCCTGTAAGAGATAACGAAAAGGAATAAAATAAGATGTTTAGACCTGAGAAACTAAGGAAACAATTATTGAGCTGTAGTGAAGACCTAACAACACTGAGCTGAAAAGAGATAACAGGAAACACTGCAGGACAGACTGTGGAGATGTTGGTGCTTATTTTGAATCACTTTTTGCAACTATTCAACTTACTGGTGAAGCTTTTTGGAATGCTTCAGACTAAAATCCTGATATTTTCTAAAGAGGAAGCTAGAATATTGTGTCTATTTGCTCCTACTGTGATTCTGAAAGTATTCTGTGTTTAGCTTTTTTATATTAAGGTTCTATAAGAGATTTTTTAAATATATATATTTCCTTGCTGTTTTTTAAGAGTTTTTCACACTTGTTAACACTGGGTTTTTAGGGGACCAAAATATCAAAACTTGTTACATGTTCAGTTGTTGCAGTTCTCTTTCAGACTGCACTGTGTCAAATGAACCAAACCATTTGGAAAACTTGTTCCCTTCTTCCCCTGTGGGGGCGCTACACCAAGAACTACTGAAAATATGACACAAAAACCTCAGAAGAAGACACTGAGCACAACTTCCTTCCAGCTGGAACGTAAACAAGAGTGGAGTGGTCAGATTTTAAGGGTTTTTGACAAAAGATCTCAAGTCATTTCTCTTGCTAGCGCTTTGTGTTTTATCACAGGGAGCTTTGTGTTGGATTTACCCAGAATACTCAGTGCTTCAGTCCGCTGCCTGCTTTTGGAGCAGTCTACAGTCTCCTTGGCGTTCACATATGCATTCAAATCAAACCATGACGGGTCTACACCAATCAGCAGAGTTCACTTCAACTGAATTGTGGGCAAACCAGAGTTCACTCCATTGATGATGACTCATTCAAGCATCCCCAAACGAACCAAACTTTCTATACAAATTAACTAGAGTTTGATTAAAACTGACTAAACACAGCTGGTCTGAATGCAGCCTAAGATTTTTTTTTGTCACAGTAAGACAAATGTATTCATTCATACCAAAGGGCCTTAGATGACATCAACAGAATGAGAGAAATAATGTTGTTTAAGGATATCCGTGAACAAATAAATGTTAAAATATACATACTAAAGGCACCAAGAACATTTAGAGCTACATAAAACAACAGGACCACTTTAAAATCTATTTCTTTACAAACAGGGAGATGGAGAAATGACTAAAGAACAGGCGGGATGTGATTTTCACCATTAAACACAAACACAAAGCAGTGAACAAGCTGCTTATATGTGCAACAAATACCGTTCTTTTCTTGATAACAAAAAGTTGGAGAAAACTCCAAAGGACTCTCTAAATGAAACAAGGCTCAGATTTAAATGCAGCCAGTACCTTTTGCAGAATAAGCAAATGACCGGAAGCTGCTGATGTGACACTTCTCACGTTATTAGATCAGTTGTGATTTATAACTGGCTTCCAGGGGGCTTCAGGTGTAGTGTACACCGCTGAGGCAAAATGAGCACCGGCTTGACTTCATTACAATAAACTACAAGCACAATGGCACTGCCTTACACGGATCGACCCCATGGGTCGCAGAAACAATTCACAGGAAAAAAATAATACGTGCCTGGATAAATTTGCTGCAATCTGTTCTGGTGTTACTGTTACTGTGTGTTACCCGGGGAAGCTCGCAGTGTTCAGAAGGGACAAATGAAACTTTTCAAAACTTAATTCAGTTGCAGCAAATCTGTGGAGCGGTGTGGCTGGATAGGTCTGGCTATAGTGCTGATCTCTCTTATGCTCATGGTGTCGTACTTACGGGTATAACTGTGCAGGAAGGAGATGATTCTACTGGAACACGGATTGGTATGGAAGTAAAAAAAGTTTACATGAAAGAGGCACAGGGAGGAAACAGATGGTCGTCAAACTGAATTTGTTTTTTGTTTTTTTTAGTTTGACAGACTGAGAGTGATCCTCTGTGAATTCTTCTACAGATTAATTGGCCTTAAGGAACCTAGAAAAATATATATTATAGTTGTCGATGGGTGGGTTTTTTAGCACCTTCTCCCGGTTGGCTATAGGTACGCTCTGCTCAGGTAAGTCACAGTCCGGTGTTAGAACACCTGTTCTCTTCCAAATATTATAAAGTATGTTAAGAAGCAAAGATGATATTTGTGCTAATACACACAGTCATGTAGCAACATTGGGCATGCTAGCAGGGGAGCTAACCACATTGTTTGTGATCTGAACCACTCATTTGCAGGTAATTGTGTTACACTAGTAAGTTATGTTTGTCAGTTCGACGATACGACGTGGCCTGCTATATTTAATGTGAACCACCAGAGGGGGCTATAGAGCAATTTAATAATTCATTTTGACTGCCTCTGTATTTACTTTTCTAATTCTTTATTTCTATTATAAAAACAGGTTAAAACAGATTGTATCAAATTCATTTTAAAGATTTAATGTTAAAATCACTATATGATCACATGCTTCAAAGAATATTGTCAAAAACCATTGTAAGAAGTATTTGGAAATTCTACAGTCTGTCTAGCTGTCTGCTGTGTCACATAGTAACATTGGAGATGCTAGCAGAGCAGCTAACCACATTGTGCTCTGAACCACTCACCTGCAGTAAAATACTACCTCATCCAACCCATTGGCCTCAGATTCCTACTACTTCTCATGCAAAATAGTAGTAATTTATTTTTATCTTTCGTCTCCTGGATGATGGTAAGATTGCTCCTTATATATATATATATATATATATATATATATATATATATATATATATATATATATACACACACACACACACACAGTTGCAAATCCGTTCCATCATAAATACTCTGATATCTGATGTTCATCTGTTTATTTCATACACCACTCTGTTTATACACTGTATGTCAGGAAAAAAACCCTCAGTTCCCTGCTGTGAGGAAGATGAGCTACCAAATCTAACTTTGAAGTTAAGTGTTATGGGTGATGGCGTAGTGGAAGTCATGGCACTAGGAAATCGGATCGAGCCAAAGAATCCCTATAGCAGGAATGAGTCGCTGCCGTTATTTTCTTTGAAAGTTTGGTATTCATGTTTCATCGTGGCGTTTAATGTTTCATCGGCCCTGAGGACGTTCCACGCTCAGACGATCAGTGTTGAACGCTGCAGACAGATTCTGCTTCCAACAGACTAGAGTGACGTTTACTCCTGAAGCCTCCAGCTGATCTCTATATGTTCATCACAGTTTTTTGTTTTTATAAACCTTTTGTTTCAAAGGCACAGGAAGAAATGTGAGGTGAGAAAGTAACACTCCAACATGTATGCTCACGGGAGGTGAACAATATACACCTGCAAATCAAATGTTGCATCAGCGACCCAATGTCATAACTCAGGATGTTTCCACACCAGGAAGTCCCTTTGGTCAGCTTGTTTGGTCCGGATCAAAACTGGACTTTATTTTTTTTTTCTGTTTTTTGTTTGCAAGCGGGCTTGGAGGAAAGCAAGTCCATCAATAGATGTAAAGCATGAACCTAATGCGAAAGAAAACGTCAAGGTAAAAGGAAGTATAGCGGGTTATTGATAATGTGTGTGATAATTGTGTCAAGCTTCTGTCTGAAAAACTCATTGGCCTTTTTATAAGAGTAGGACAATGGAGCCTCTGACCAACAATCAACCTATGGTTGTATTTTTGTTGTGCAGATGCCCGTATTTGTTGCTGCTCCATCTTTATTCATTGTGTCTGCCCAAACTGCCGTTAGCTAGAGTTGGGGTAGCGGTGGTGTGACGGCTTCGCTCTAAAAGTACTTTGGCTTACGGTGTTTTTTTAATTTACATGGATAAAAGATAAAAAACACAGATCAAGTGAAGGATGACGATGATGATAATTCTGCTTAGGGATCAGAGTGTGGGTGTGTGATGTTCACCTCATTCTACAGGCGCTGCAGCTCTTTGAGGAGTTAGATGTACAGTTGTGGTCAAAAGTGTACATACACTTGTAAAAAATCATAATGTTATGGCTGTCTTGAGTTTCC
>NW_015113908.1:218530-222185 GCF_001443285.1 Poecilia latipinna | reverse complement strand
GGAAACTCAAGACAGCCATAACATTATGATTTTTTACAAGTGTATGTACACTTTTGACCACAACTGTAAAACGGAGGAGAGGAGGGTGATCAGGACAGAGACAGACAAATGGTCCGGAGCTTCTAGGTTTGGGAGAGACGCGGCTGAAAAGGGAAATAAATGGGAAATGGATTTAGCGTTTTGTGAGGCAGAATCTAAAAAGGAGTAAACGGCGCACATCGTAATGGAGCTTCCAATTCTTCGTCATTAATTCGCCCCCTCCTACCCTCAACCCATCTGTGACTCACCGCTTTCTTTGCCGACCTATTTTCCTGACTTTGCTCTGTGCTCCCTGTAAAGGAAGGCAGGGAAAAAAAAACTATTTTTTTTTAGATCTAGCTGCTGTTAGCACTTGAAACAACAAATTGTTTGTGAGACCAAAGGCACGCGGTGGTTCCAGCGCCTCAGCAGCCTATTATAACATGCCTTTGAGGAAGGAAAGGTGCATTCAAGTTTATTTTAAATCACACGTTGGCTTCTCTGAGTGATCTGTCCAGGTTTACACACTGCGCTCACATTAGTCGCTAAAAGATTTTCACAACATTGTGGCAAGTTGTAGAAATTATGACAGAGATATGTCTCCTTTTCAGGAGAGAGACTAATTGCTTCTTTTTCTTGATTTCCCAAACTTTTTGTTCTTCCTCAGAAGAAGAAACAAGGAGATGTGTCAGCAGGATAGAGTAGGGCTTCAACTGCAGACTTGCAAAAAATGATCAAAGGTTCAGCTCAGTAAAAAATGTTTCTGGGATAACCCAAGTCAAAGCAGTGCATTACTATTAAAAAATAGATGGCTGTTTTTCTATTTTAACAAATAAAAATCTGAAAAAGGTGATCACCATTTTTATCCAGACCCTTCAGTCTGATTCCAGTTGTGCCGCTGGAAAATGTCAGCAATTGACCAATCAGCGGTCGGAATTTGTTACCATTTTGGTTTTGCGAAAAATATACAAACTTTGACACAAGTAAATAAAACCACCTCATCCTAGTGTCAAAACTTTTAATCAAAAAACGAGAGTTTTCAAAATTACCGCTTCCATAAATTGCTTATTTTGTTCTTTAAATATCTCATTGTGCAATTATATGGTGAATGGAAACACAGCAATTGACTGTTTGTAATTTCTTGTTCAACCCCACATCAAAGTTTCAAGTTAAGCTCTTATTAGATGTAGAGAATTCCAATAAAACTTAGAGACAAACTAAATCAATCCATATTTGGTCAGACTAATTAATAAAAAATGAACAAAGCAGACCAATAATAGATTGAGAACATAATTATAATAAGCTATAACAGGAGAACTGCACCATCTTTTATAGAAAGTAGTGCTGTGTAAGTTTCACATTTCGTTCAAAGTTGGCTATTTGCAGCATATTTTACATTACATTTTAGGCACAATTGAAAATAAGATCCTAGAGGTTCAGTCATAGTGCACTGCCTCGTGTTTTTGTCTTTTTCATGCTACAGAAAGCAGTTTGTTTCTGGAGGAACCCTAAAAAGTATGTATCGGGGCCACAAATGGGCCTTTTCTGCTTTTTTAAAAATTTGCTGCATATTTAACGAGGTGGAGACCGAAGAGTCCGAGTCTCAGATGGAACTCGGTGTGATGAGTCATGGGACTCATCACACCGCTCCGAGGCAGGGTGACTGGATCTCCTGAGGGCTCAAACTTTGTCCAAGATTAATAAAGAGAAACTTCACTTTGTTTCGACACCACAGCCAGATTAAGGCCTGGTTGGTGTTCAGAGTGGACTGTCATGAAGACAGTTTAATTTCTAAAAACAAAACAATATACCGTTTTCCAGTTCTGTACTAAGTTCTGTTGGAATATCTTGTAAAATCCCAGTAAAAAATACTGAGTCTTGTGGATGTACTGTTACTAAATGCAAAAAAATTTAAATTAAGTGATTTTTTTTATAAGTTTATATGGTTTTAAAATTAGATTACATCTACATACCAAACTCTCATTGCAAGTTTCAGCTATCAAACACAATATAGACAAATTATTTCTCTAATTTTTGAACATTAAACATATTTTTATGCTTCATTATCTGGAACAAACTTCCAAAAAACTTAAAAAACAACAGAAACACAGACTTCCTTTAAATACAGGCCTGTTTAAAGCTGCATTTAATTCATAATAAGAAGAACATTGATCAATGTATTTGATATATATTTGATGGTAATTGTTTTTGACAATTTTGATGACGGCATTTGACAAAATCTAATGTTTGTTGCTCTTTTTCTAATTTGTGATGTAGCACAGTTTGAACTGCCCTGCTGCTAACACGTGATGCACAAATAAACTTCACCTGCGTTTCATGTTATGCAAAATGCCAAAACCTAAAGAGAAAAAATAACGCTGCTGACTGGAAATATTATAAATCTGTGTCAGCACCCAAAACGAGAAGAAATCTAGTTTATTTATTAATTAATTTTTTTCCTTGGTGCTTTGCGCTTGATATTTAATCCCATTATTCGCTGATAAACCCTTCCGGTAGAGGCTCAGAGACAGCAGTCTGCTCTGCAGCTGCAGCTCAGTAGGAAGTCAGTTTGGTTACTCTGCATAAATGAGAATAAGGAACCTAAATAGTAAATATTCCCATTCTCCCATGTGGGAGAGGCTGCTGCTGCTGTGTGTCCGTTTTTGGAAGTGTGGATTACCATTAAGTCACATCAGCAATGCATCGTCCTGTCAGGCACATAGGGCTCAACTTCCCTGTGCTCGCCAGGTCTCTCCATCACACACACACACACACACACATGTGCACACACACACACACACGCACACACAGACACGGATTCATAGCTTTGCAGAGTCTCAGCAAATGTTAGGTTTTAGAAAGTTCAATAATTATTTTTGCCAAACCAAACAACCACCAACATGGCCAGGTCTGGCCGTCCAAAGTTCACCCCAAAAGAAGACTGGACAATGTTGAATGAACTTACCAAAAATCCTGAACCATCACTAGGGGATCATTGGTGAAATCAGAATTGGATACAAAAGTCCAAACAGGGTCAAAACGCCCTCATAAAAACTCAAATATATACACACACCCCCTACAAACATCTAGAAACATTTTGTTGTTTGGGATGGGAGTGATGGAACGGTCCCATCCACTGGTGGTGGTGAAAGGTTCGGAAAAATTCAGAGTCTAAACCTTCATCTTGAAGGGGAGGACTCTACTTTCATTGTGTTACATGTTAACTAGCAGTTTCCACTTCCTGTTTACGGCAACCACTCGCTCTCCATAGCCTGGTCGATTTGTTCCACACCAGAAGATAGAAACTGCATCTTCTGCATTTTGTCTCTCTTTTTTTAACATTTCAAAAGTTTGCTTAAAATTCACACATTTAGATGGAAACATGGCTACTGATGCTAAGGATTAAAGGAAATCCAGAGTATATTTCAAACTTGCCCACTCAATTGATGTAAAAAAATAAAAAATAAACGAAAAAAATCAACCTGCGGTCCAAAAACTTGTGGACCAGAGGTAACGTCCACCACAGGAACTTTCAGTGGAACTCTGGTTACATAACTTTCTGGATGCATATTTGGAATCGTCTTCAGCTAAAGTTGATCATACTAAAACCTCAACAGTTCAAAACTGGGTGAAGGGG